>NW_026576298.1:0-125788 GCF_028641065.1 Leucoraja erinaceus
ATGCCCGGGTGGCGATTTCGCCCTGGCTTGAAGCACCGTGGCGGTGACGCGTGACGTCTTTCGGCCGTTGCCTGGCAACCCCCCTCTGCAACATGTTGATGGCGGGCTTGCTTAACTCCCCTACACGGTTCACCTGGAACCATCGTCTGAGGATCCTGGAGAAGAGGGGATAGAGAGAGAGAGAGTATAATAATGCCGGTCACTTTTGTAAAAAGGGAACATACAACCGGGATCTGGTGTCCCTTGTGTACATCATCGCCCCATAAAAGTAAGCATGCCAGGTGCAGCAGGAATGAAGAAAGCGAATGGCATGTTGGCCTTTATAACAAGAGGAGTCGAGTATAGGAGCAAAGAGGTCCTTCTGCAGTGTACAGGGCCCTATTGAGACCACACCTGGAGTATTGTGTGCAGTTTTGGTCCCCTAATTTGAGGAAGGAAATTCTTGCTATTGAGGGAGCCCAGCGTAGGTTCACCAGGTTAATTCCCGGGTTGGCGGGACTGTCATATGCTGAGAGAATGGAGCAGCTGTGGGCTTGTACACTCTAGAGTTCAGAAGGATGAGAGGGGGATCTCATTGAAACATATAAGATTGTTAAGGGTTTGGACACGCTCAGAGGCAGGAAACATGTTCCCGATGGTTACACAGAAAAGCTGGAGAAACTCAGCGGGTGCAGCAGCATCTATGGAGCGAAGGAAATAGGCAACGTTTCGGGCCGAAACCCTTCTTCAGACTTCACCCGCTGAGTTTCTCCAGCTTTTCTGTGTAACCTTCGATACTACAGCATCTGCAGTTCCCTCTTAAACATGTTCCCGATGTTGGGGGAGTCCAGAACCAGGGGCCACAGTTTAAGAATAAGGGGTAAGCCATTTAGAATGGAGACAAGAAGACACTTTTTCTCACAGAGAGTTGTGAGTCTGTCTCCGAGGGCGGTGGAGGCCGGTTCTCTGGATGCTTTCAAGAGAGAGCTAGATAGGGCTCTTAAAGATAGTGGAGTCAGGGGAGACGGCAGGAACGGGGTACTGATTGGGGATGATCAGCCATGATCACACCGAATGGCGGTGCTGGCTCGAAGGGCCGAATGTCCTCCTCCTGCACCTATTTTCTATGTGAGCCTCGAGCCGTTTACAGTGTGGGTGCCGATACACGATGCTGTGACTTACCCAAACACCAGGGCTTTGCCGAAGGCACCGACCGCCACGTCGATCAGCCCGTCTCCATCCACGTCCATCTGCCCGTCCGCGCTGCGGCCAAAATACCGCAGCCCGGGGTCCAGCGTGGAGGCTGCGATCCTCTGGGGGCAAGAAAGGGGGGACATAGAAACATAGACAATAGGTGCAGGAGTAGAGGCCATTCGGCCCTTCGAGCCTGCACCGCCATTCAATATGATCATGGCTGATCATCCAACTCAGTATCCCGTACCTGCCTTCTCTCCATACCCCCTGATCCCCTTAGCCACAAGGGCCACATCTAACTCCCTCTTAAATATAGCCAATGAACTGTGGCCTCAACTACCCTCTGTGGCAGAGAGTTCCAGAGATTCACCACTCTCTGCGTGAAAAAAGTTCTTCTCATCTCGGTTTTAAAGGATTTCCCCTTTATCCTTAAGCTGTGACCCCTTGTCCTGGACTTCCCTAACATCGGGAAGAATCTAGCCTGTCCAACCCCTTAAGAATTTTGTAAGTTTCTATAAGATCCCCTCTCAATCTTCTAAATTCTAGAGAGTATAAACCAGTCTATCCAGTCTTTCTTCATAAGACAGTCCTGACATCCCAGGAATCAGTCTGGTGAACCGTCTCTGCACTCCCTCTATGGCAATAATGTCCTTCCTCAGATTTGGAGACCAAAACTGTACGCAATACTCCAGGTGTGGTCTCACCAAGACCCTGTACAACTGCAGTAGAACCTCTCTGCTCCTATACTCAAATCCAGTGAGAGCCGCTGTCTAATGTTGCTAGAGAGGACGACATACAAACTCCACATAGACAGCACCCGCCGTCAGTATCGAACGGATTCACAAATCTCTGGCTGAAAAAAAAATCCTCAAAATTTCTTCCTCAAAGCGGTCGGCCATTTTCCTCAAAATGGCCGACCCCTTGTTCTTAAACTGTGTGTGACCCCTGGTTCTGGACTCCCCCCAACATGGGGAACATTTACCCAGCATCTAGCCTTGATAGAGGTCTTTAAAATGATGAGAGGGATAGACAGAGTTGACGTGAATAAGCTTATTCCATTGGGAGTAGGGAAGATTCAAACAAGAGGACATGATTTGAGAATTAAGGGACAGAAGTTTAGGGGTAACATGAGGGGGAACTTCTTTACTCAGAGAGTGGTGGCGGTGTGGAATGAGCTTCCAGTGGTGGAGGCAGGTTCGATTTTGTCATTTAAAAATAAATTGGATAGGTATATGGACGGGAAAGGAGTGGAGGGTTATGGTCTGAGCGCAGGTAGACGGGACTAGGGGAGAGTAAGGGTTCGGCACGGTCTAGAAGAGCCGAGATGGCCTGTTTCCGTGCTGTAATGGTTATATGGTTATTTGTCCTCTGATCCTCGATTCCCCTTCTCTGGGGAAGAGACTCCGTGCATCGACCCGCTGAGTTACAGATATTCTATTCCGTGCTTGCTTGCGGGCTGACCTGTTTGTGGGCGGGTTGGATGGTGCGTCTGTGTCCATGGTAGATGTAGACCGCCCCCCGGTGGCCGTCCTCCAAGGGCGCACCCACCACCGCGTCATTCCACGTGTCGTAGTTGAGGTCGGGGACGGAGATGAGGGTGAAACCAAAACGGGCGTCCTGCGTTTTCGGCCCAGCGACCAGGGTGTGGCTGAACCGCAGTGAACGCTGAGAAGGACACAGAAACATAAAAATGTTCTCAATCAGTACCCCGTTCCTGCCTTCTCCCCAATATTCCTTGATTCCGCTAGCCATAAGAGCTAAATGTAACTCTCTCTTGAAAACATCCAGTGAATCGGCCTCCACTGCCTTCTGTGGCAGAGAATTCCACAGATTCACAACTCTCTGGGTGAAAAGGTTTTTCCTCAACTCAGTCCTAAATGGTCGACCCCTTATTCTTAAACTGTGTGACCCCTGGTTCTGGACTCCCCCGAACATCGGGGAACATTTTTCCTGCATCTAGTCCGTCCAAACCCTTAAGAAAAAAAAATAGAAAAGAAAAAAAGAGAAAAAGAGAAAATAGAAAAAAAGGGAAAAAGAAAAAAGAGAAAAAAAAGGAAAAGAAAGAAAAAAGAAAAAAGAGAAAAAAGAAAAAAAAAAAATAAAAAAAGAGAAAAGAGAAAAAGAAAAAAGAGAAAAAAAAAGAGAAAAAAAACAAAAAAGAAAAAAAGAAGAAAAAGAAAAAGAAAAAAGAGAAAAAAGAGAAAAAAAAAAAAGAGAAAAAGAAAAAGAAAAAAGAAAAAAAAAAAAAAAAAAAAAAAAAAAAAAAAAAAGAAAAAAGAAAAAAGAGGAAAAAGAAAAAAAGAAAAAAAGAAAAAGGAAAAAAAGGAGGAAAAAAAGAAAAAAAAAAAAAAAAAAAAAAAAAAAGAAAAAAAAAAAAAAAAAAAAAAAAAAAAAAAAAAAAAAAAAAAAAAAAAAAAAAAAAAAAAAAGAAAAAAAAAAAAAAAAAAAAAAAGAAAAAAAAAGAAAAAAAAAAAAAAAAAAAAAAGAAAGAAAAAAAAGGAAAAAAAAAAAAAAAAAAGAAAAAAAAAAAAAAGAAAAAAAAAAACAGAAGGAAAAAAGGAAAAAGAAAAAGAAGAAAAGGAAGTAAGAAAAAAAGAAAAAGAAAAAGAAAAAAAAAGTTAAAAAAAAGAAAAAGAACAAAAAAAGAAAAAGAAAAAAAAAAAAAAATAAAACAAAAGAAACAAAGGAAAAGAAGGTGACGGTGAGTCCCGATGGAGGGCGGCGATGGAGAGTTCCCGCTCCACACTCACCTCCCGCACTGTGTAAACATAGACCTTTCCAGTTTCCTTGTAGCCGGCTCCAAGGTACATGGGGGCTGCGACCAGCAGCACGTCGGTCACCTGATCACCATCCACGTCCACCGGGCAAACCTCGCTTCCAAAGTACGATCCAATCTGCAACACGATGGATGGAAAAATCAAAGGGCGTTCTTTTCCAAAACCTCAAAATCGGTGCAGGAAATAGGTGCAGGAGTAGGCCATTCGGCCCTTCGAGCCAGCGCCGCCATTCAATATGATCATCATCCAGAATCAGTGCCCACGTTCCTGCTTTCTCCCCATATTCCTTGATACTGTTAGCCCCAAGAGCTGAATCTAACTCTCTCTTGAAAACATTCAGTGAATTGGCCTCCACTGCCTTCTGTGGCGGAGAACTCTCTGGGTGAAATTTTTTTTTCCTCATCTTAGTCTTTAGGAAGTTTGGATGATCAGCCATGTAGCTCTACACAACAACCAAACATCTGTAGCCCTCTTTTGCTCTGGTATTTTATTCAATTCACATGTTTAATCGATAATGTTTTATTATTAATGTTTCATGTTTTATGTGTCATTCGTAACTGTCACTGTATGTCATGTTGTCACTTGCGGGCGGAGCACCAAGGCAAATTCCTTGTATGTGAATATACTTGGCCAATAAATGTATTCATTCATTCATGATGGTATTGAATGGCAGTGCTGGCTCGAAGGGCCGAATGGCCTAGTCCTGCACCATGTTTCCCAAAAAAAAAGAAAAAAAAGAAAAAAAAGAAGGGTTTCGCCCCAAAACGTTGTCTATTTCCTTCGCTCCATAGATGCTGCCTCACCCGCTGAGTTTCTCCAGCACTTTTGTCTACCTGGGATGTAATGTTAAAATTGTACAAGGCATTGGTGAGACCAAATCTGGAGTATGGTGTACAATTTTGGTCGCCCCATTATAGGAAGGATGTCAACAAAATAGAGAGAGTGCAGAGGAGATTTACTAGAATGTTGCCTGGGTTTCAACAACTAAGTTACAGAGATAGGTTGAATAAGTTAGGTCTTTATTCTCTGGAGCGCAGAAGGTTAAGGGGGGACTTGATAGAGGTCTTTAAAATGATGAGAGGGATAGACAGAGTTGACGTGGATAAGCTTTTCCCATTGATAGTAGGGAAGATTCAAACAAGAGGACATGACTTCAGAATTAAGGGACAGAAGTTTAGGGGTAACATGAGGGGGAACTTCTTTACTCAGAGAGTGGTAGCGGTGTGGAATGAGCTTCCAGTGGAAGTGGTGGAGGCAGGTTATTTGGTATCATTTAAAAATAAATTGGATAGGCATATGGATGAGAAGGGAATGGAGGGTTATGGTATGAGTGCAGGCAGGTGGGACTAAGGGGAAAAAAAGTTGTTCGGCACGGACTTGTAGGGCCGAGATGGCCTGTTTCCGTGCTGTAATTGTTATATGGTTATATGTTATATGGTTACCATGTTTTCCGTGTATGTAAAATATGCAGGGGTGGGCAGTCTGGGCCCCGTACCTGTTCCCCGACCAGGGACTGATGAATGGTCACGTTCCCCGTTGTGTCCATGTTGAAGAGGATGACCTTGCCTTTGTGCTTGTATCTGGGCGCTCCCGCCACATAGACACTCTGTCCGTTCCTCTGTTTCAGCGACGACACTGTGTAGCCTGGACGTAGGGGGAGGACAAAGTCAGAGGGAAAAGGTCGTAAGCGATCGGAGTAGAATTAGGCCATTCGGCCCATCATGTCTACTCCGCCATTCATTTCGTGGCTGATCTATCTCTCCCTCCTAACCCCATTCTCCTGCCTTCTCCTGACACCCACACTAATCAAGAATCTATCGATCTCTGCCTTAGAAATTACAGGGTTCGATCCCGACCATGCCTGCTGTCTGCGCGGAGTTTGCACGTTCTCTGCGTTGGATTTTTCTCTGAGTCACTTTACTTGACTTTAGACTTTTTGAGATCCAGCGTGCAAACTGGCCCTTCAGCCCATCAAGTCCGTGCCGACTAGTGATCAACCCCTATCCTACACACACACTAGGGAACGTTTGGCGACCTGGTGATGTAGCAGTAGAAACATAGACAATAGGTGCAGGAGTCGGCCATTCGGCCCTTCGAGCCAGCACCGCCATTCAACATGATCACGACTGATCATCCACAATCAGTACCCCGTTCCAGCTTTTTCCCCATATCCCTTAATTCCGTTAGCCCAAAGAGCTAAATCGAACTCTTTCTTGAAAAGGTAGAGTTGCTGCCTCACAGCGCCAGAGACCCGGGTGCTGTCTGTACGGAGTTTGCACGTTCTGCCCGTGACCTGCGTGGGTTTTCTCCGAGATCTTCGGCAGATGCAGGAAGATTGTTCCCGATGTTGGGGAAGTCCAGAACAAGGGGGTCACAGTTTAAGGATAAGGGGGAAATCTTTTAGGACCGAGATGAGGAAAACATTTTTCACACAGCGAGTGGTGAATCTGTGGAATTCTCTGCCACAGAAGGTAGTTGAGGCCACAGTTCATTGGCTATATTTAAGAGGGAGTTCGATGTGGCCCTTGTGGCTAAAGGGATCAGGGGGTATGGAGAGAAGGCAGGGATGGGATACTGATTTGGATGATCAGCCATGATCATATTGAATGGCGAATGGTGCAGGCTCGAAGGGCCGAATGGCCTACTCCTGCACCTATTTTCTATGTTTCCATGTTTCCTCCCACACTCCAAAGACGTGCAGGTTTGTAGGTTAATTGACTTTGTGTAAGTGTAAATTGTCAAAGTGTAAAAAGTGTGTATAGGATAGTGCTAGTGTGCAGGCAGATCGCTGGTCAGTGCGGACTTGGTGGGCCTAAGGGCTGTAACTCTAAACTAAACAACACCACATCGCTGAGGCCAGGAGTCACATTGTACATCAGAGAACGGCAGATTTTCTACACCTTAAGGACATCTGTGAGCCAGATGGCTTTTAGCAACAATTTTAATTTCAATTCCAGATTTATTAAATTACTCGATTTTGGAGTATTGTGTGCAGTTTTGGTCCCCTAATTCGAGAGAGGACATTCTTGCTATTGAGGGAGCCCAGCGTGGGTTTACAAGGTTAATTCCCGGGATGGCGGGACTGTCATATGATGAGAGACTGGAGCGGCTGGGCTTGTACACTATGGAGTTTAGAAGGATGAGAGGGCATCTCATTGAAACATAGAAACATAGAAATTAGGTGCAGGAGTAGGCCATTCGGCCCTTCGAGCCTGCACCGCCATTCAATATGATCATGGCTGATCATCCAACTCAGTATCCCGTACCTGCCTTCTCTCCATACCCTCTGATCCCCTTGGCCACAAGGGCCACATCTAACTCCCTCTTAAATATAGCCAATGAACTGGCCTCAACTACCCTCTGTGGCAGAGAGTTCCAGAGATTCACCATGTAAGATTGTTAAGGGTTTGGACATGCTAGAGGCAGGAAACATGTTCCCGATGTTGGGGGAGTCCAAAACCAGGGGCCACACACAGTTTAAAAATAAGGGGTAAGCCATTTAGAACAGAGACGAGGAAACACTTTTTCTCACAGAGAGTTGTGAGTCTGTGGAATTCTCTGCCTCAGAGGCCGGTTCTCTGGATACTTTCAAGAGAGAGCTAGATAGGGCTCTTAAAGATAGCGGAGTCAGGGGATATGGGGAGAAGGCAGGAACGATGTACTGATTGGGGATGATCAGCCATGATCACATTGAGTGGCGGTGTTGGCTCGAAGGACCGAATGGCCTACTACTGCACCTAGAGTCACTGCCTCGCAGCATCAGAGACCCGGGTTCGCTATCCCGACTACGGATGCTGTCTGTACGGAGTTTGCACGGTCTCCCCGTGACCTGCGTGGGTTTTCTCTGAGATCTTCGGTCTCCTCCCACACTCCAAAGACGTTTAGAGGTTTGGAGATTAATTGGCTTGGTGTACGTGTAAAATTGTATCCAGGATATGCGGGGATCGCTGGTCGGTGCAGACCTAGTGGGCCGAAGGGCCTGTTTCCGCACTGTACCTCTAAGCTATACTAAGCACGAAGCTAATTTAAGCTCTGTGCGTCTACCCCTATCTATTCCTCTCATGATCATACAGTGTCCACTTCTATAAGATCACCTTATCTATGGTGGTGCAGCGGTAGAGTTGCTGCCTTGCAGTGCCAGAGACCCGGGTTCGATCCCGACTACGGGTGCTGTCAGCGCGGAGTTTGCACGTTACATAGAAACATAGAAAATAGGTGCAGGAGTAGAGGCCATTCGGTCCTTCGAGCCTGCACCGCCATTCAATATGATCATGGCTGATCATCCAACTCAGTATCCTGTACCTGCCTTCTCTCCATACCGGATTCAGATTCAATTTTAATTGTCATTGTCAGTGTACAGTACAGAGACAACGAAATGCATACCCCCTGATCCCTTTAGCCACAAGGGCCACATCTAACTCCCCCTTAAATATAGCCAATGAACTGTGTGGCCTCAACTACCCTCTGTGGCAGAGAATTCCACAGATTCACCACTCTCTGTGTGGAAAATGTTTTTCTCATCTCGGTCCTAAAAGATTTCCCCCTTATCCTTAAACTGTGAGACCCCTTGTTCTGGACTTCCCCAACATCGGGAACAATCTTCCTGCATCTAGCCTGTCCAACCCCTTAAGAATTTTGTAAGTTTCTATAAGATCCCCCCTCAATCTTCTAAATTCTAGCGAGTATAAGCCGAGTCTATCCAGTCTTTGTTCATATGAAAGTCCTGACATCCCAGGAATCAGTCTGGTGAACCTTCTCTGTACTCCCTCTATGGCAAGAATGTCTTCATAGAGGGAGATTAGGAGACCAAAACTGTACGCAATACTCCAGGTGTGGTCTCACCAAGACCCTGTACAACTGCAGTGGAACCTCCCTGCTCCTATACTCAAATCCTCTATGGCAAGAATGTCTTTCCTCAGATTAGGAGACCAAAACTGTACGCAATACTCCAGGTGTGGTCTCACCAAGACCCTGTACAACTGCAGTAGAACCTCCCTGCTCCTGTACTCAAATCCTTTTGCTATGAAGTGCCACGTTCTCCCCGTGGCACTTACACTCTGGTGGCTCTCAAAACTTACCCAGGTAGGCTGCATGGTTGTTCAAGGCCTTGGGGAACTCATTGCTCAGGGCTTCTCTGGAGGTGATCACGTGCCCGTGAGCGCTCTGTCTCACCACCGCTCCATTCCAGTCGTACGCCCCGACAGCGCCCAGCAGTAATCCATTCTGGGACACGCACAGGGGAAGAAACACAGCGCGTTCAATTTAAGAGTCTCCTAATTTGAGGAAGGACATCCTTGTGATTGAAGCAGTGCAGTGTCGGTTCACGAGTCGATCCCTGGGATGGCGGGACCGTCATATGAAGAAAGATTGAAAAGACTAGGCTTGTATTCACTGGAGTTTAGAAGGATGAGGGTGTGGGGATCTTATAAAATCATATAAATGCATTTCGTTGTCTCTGTACTGTACACTGACAATGACAATTAAAATTGAATCTGAATCTGAATCTAAAATTATAAAAGGACTGGACGAGCTAGATGCAGGAAAAATGTTGGGCGAGTCCAGAACCAGGGGCCACACACACAGTCTTAGAATAAAGGGGAGGCCATTTAAGACTGAGGTGAGAAAAAACTTTTTCACTCAGAGAGTTGTGAATTTGTGGAATTCCCTGCCACAGAGGGCAGTGGAGGCCAAGTCACTGGATGGATTTAAGAGAGAGTTAGATAGAGCTCTAGGGGCTGGTGGAGTCAAGGGATATGGGGAGAAGGCAGGCACGGGTTATTGATTGGGGACGATCAGCCATGATCACAATGAATGGCGGTGCTGGCTCGAAGGGCCGAATGGCCTCCTCCTGCACCTATTGTCCATGTTTCTATGTTTCTAAGTCATGAGCGTCTACTGCACTGAAATGGGACAACAAAAATTCTTCTATGCAACAGCAGAACTGTCCAGCTCATCATACTTGCTATTGAGGGAGTGCAGCATAGGCTCACCAGGTTAATTCCCGGGATGGCGGGACTGTCATATGATGAAAGAAGGTGGGCAAAAATGCTGGAGAAACTCAGCGGGTGAGGCAGCATCTATGGAGCGAAGGAATAGGTGACGTTTCGACCCGAAACGTCACCTATACCTTCGCTCCATAGATGCTGCCTCACCCGCTGAGTTTCTCCAGCATTTTTGTCTACCTTCGATCTTTCCAGCATCTGCAGTTCTTTCTTAAATATGATGAAAGAATGGGCTGGTCTTCTCTATAATTTAGGAGGATGAGGAGATCTTATAGAAACATATAAAAGTCGAGCCAGCATCGCCATTCAATATGGTCACGGCTGATCATCCACAATCAGTACCTCGTTCCTGCTTTCTCCCCATATCCCTTGATTCCGTTAGCCCCAAGAGCTAGATCTAACTCTCTGTTGAAAACATCCAGCCTCCACTGCCTTCTGTGGCAGAGAATTCCACAGATTCACAACTCTCTGGGTGAAAACTCTTAGAAACATAGAAACATAGAAATTAGGTGCAGGAGTAGGCCATTCGGCCCTTCGAGCCTGCACCGCCATTTAATATGATCATGGCTGATCATCCAACTCAGTATCCCGTACCTGCCTTCTCTCCATACCCTCTGATCCCCTTGGCCACAAGGGCCACATCTAACTCCCTCTTAAATATAGCCAACGAACTGGCCTCAACTACCCTCTGTGGCAGAGAGTTCCAGAGATTCACCACTCTCTGTGTGAAAAAAGTTCTCCTCATCTCGGTTTTAAAGGATTTCCCCCTTATCCTTAAGCTGTGACCCCTTGTCCTGGACTTCCCCAACATCGGGCACAATCTTCCTGCATCTAGCCTGTCCAACCCCTTAAGAATTTTGTAAGTTTCTATAAGATCCCCTCTCAATCTCCTAAATTCTAGAGAGTATAAACCAAGTCTATCCAGTCTTTAGGATAGTCACGGTGGCGCAGCGGTGGAGTGCACAGCGAATGCAGCGCCGGAGACCCGGGTTCGAACCCGACTACGGGTGCTGTCTGTACGGAGTTTGCACGTTCTCCGCCTGGGTTTTCTCCGCGATCTTCTGTCTCTTCCCACACTCCAAAGACGTGCAGGTTTGAAGGTTAAATGGCTTGGTAAATGTACAAATGTGTGTATAGGATAGTGTTAGCGAGCGGGGATCGATAGAAGGCGCGGACCCGGTGGGCCGAAGGGCCTGTTTCCGCGCTTCGATCTCTAAACTAAACTAAAATGTTTTTCCCCAAAGTGGGGCCTCGACCCGAAACGTCACCAATCCCTTCCCCCCCAGAGACGCTGCCTGTCCCGACGAGTTACTCCAGCTTTTTTTACGCCTATCCTCGGTTGAAACCAGCATCTGCAGTTTCTTCCTACGCATACTTTTCCGACATCCTGTGTTAGATGAGCGGAATTTTCCTCCGATTACTGGGAATACCAAAGCCATTGTTCTTTAGATCTCGTCATCGCCTCGATTCCCCAAAGGGCCACGATTCCATCATTCACTCTGGCAACTATTCGACACCCAAGCCAAATTTCTGCAAACGTTTCGGAGCCTATTTGACTTCAGATCGCATTCCTCAGAAGCAGGTCGACAACAGCAATGATATTGAAGCAAAGAACTGCAAATGCTGGTTAGTACACAAAAGCACACAAAGTGCTGGAGTAACTCAGCGGCACAGGCAGCATCTTTGGAGAATGCGGATAGGTGACGTTTCGAGTCTATACCCTGCTTTATTTTGGTATTTCTAGTTTTGTTTAAAGTCACGTGTACCGAGGTACAGTGAAAAGCTTTTGTTGCGTGCTAACCAGTCAATAGACAATAGACAATAGGTGCAGGAGTAGAGGCCATTTGGCCCTTCGAGCCAGCACCGCCATTCAATGTGATCATGGCTGATCATCCCCAATCAGTACCCCGTTCCTGCCTTCTCCCCATATCCCCTGACTCCGCTATCTTTAAGAGCCCTACATAGCTCTCTCTTGAAAGCATCCATAGAACCGACCTCCACTACCCTCTGAGGCAGAGAATTCCACAGACTCACCACTCTCTGTGAGAAAAAAAGTGTTTCCTCGTCTCCGTTCTAAATGGCTTACTCCTTATTCTTAAACTGTGTGTGTGTTTGTGGCCCCTGGTTCTGGACTCCCCCAACATCGGGAACATGTTTCCTGCCTCTAGCGTGTCCAAACCCTTAACAATCTTATATGTTTCAATGAGATTCCCGCTCATCCTTCTAAACTCTAGAGTGTACAAGCCCGGCTGCTCCAGTCAACGGATGGGCTACACCTGTACATCATTGCAATCAAGCCACCCACAGTGTACAGATACAGGATAAAGGGAATACATTTTTCACCCAACAAACCACTAACAATAGTCTGAAGAAGGGTCTCGGCCCGAAACGTCACCTATTTCCGTCGCTCCATAGATGCTGCTGCACCCGCTGAGTTTCCCCAGCATTTTTGTCTCCCTTTGATTTTCCAGCATCTGCAGTTCCTTCTTAAACAAACCGCTAACAATGGCCCGTTTCTTTTAGCATCGTTACTTTTCCGCACATCTTTCACTCATTGTTGTTTATCTCTCTACATCATCTATATCTCTCGTTTTTCCTTATCCCTAACCAGTCTGAAGAAAGGGTCTCAACCAGAAACGTCACCTATTCCTCCTCTCCAGAGATGTTGCCTGTCCCGCGAAGTTACTCCAGCTTTTCGAGCCTATCTTCGGGCCAATGAGACCGGCCGACCCCTTATTCTTAAACTGTGGCCAACATTCGGAACATGTTTCCAGCCCCTAGCGTGTCCAAACCCTTAATATGGCCCGAAACATTGCCTATTTCCTCCGCTCCATAGATGCTGCCTCACCCGCTGAGTTTCTCCAGCATTTTTGTCTACCTTAATAATCTTATATCTTGTAAGAATAAGGAGTAAGTCATTTAGAACGGAGACGAGGAAACACTTTTTCTCACAGAGAGTTGTGAGTCTGTGGAATTCTCTGCCTCAGAGGGCGGTGGAGGCCGGTTCTCTGGGTACTTTCAAGCGAGAGCTAGATAGAGCTCTTAAAGATAGCGGAGTCAGGAGATATGGGGAGAAGGCAGGAACGGGGTACTGATTGGGGACGATCAACCATGATCACATTGAATGGCGGTGCTGGCTCGAAGGGGCGAATGGCCTACTTCTGCACCTATTGTCTATAAGATATCCTCACATCCTTCTAAATTCTAAATATACAAGCCCAGCCGCTCCATTCTCTCAGCATATGACAGTCCCGCCATCCCGGGAATTAACCTTGTAAACCTACGCTGCACTCCCTCAATAGCAAGAATGTCCTTCCTCAGATTAGGGGACCAAAACTGTATGCAATACTCCAGGTGTGGTCTCACCAGGACCCTGTACAACTGCAGTAGAACCTCCCTGCTCCTATACTCAAATCCTTTTGCTATGAAGAGAGTTAGATAGAGCTCTAGGGGCTAGTGGAGTCAAGGGATATGGGGAGAAGGCAGGCACGGGTTATTGATTGGGGACGATCAGCCATGATCACAATGAATGGCGGTGCTGGCTCGAAGGGCCGAATGGCCTCCTCCTGCACCTACTTTCTATATTTCTATGTTTCTATGATCATGGTTGATCAAGTTCAAATTCAAGTGAGTTTATTGTCATGTGTCCCTGTATAGGACAATGAAATTCTTGCTTTGCTTCAGCACGCAGAACATAGTAGGCATTTACTACAAAACAGATCAGTGGGTCCATATAGCGTGATATAAATATATACACACATGAATAAATAATACACTCATGAACAAATCATCCCCAATCAGTACCCCGTTCCTGCCTTCTCCCCATATCCCCTGACTCCGCTATCTTTAACCCCACTCGCTGAGTTTCTCCAGCATTTTGTGTCGTCCTTTGATTTTTACAGAATTCTTTCTTAAACTAAATTTTCTGATTCTTTAAAACCTGCAACTTCCTAAAGCAACACGTCATCTTTAAAAAAAAATATATATATATTATTCAAATTCATTTTCCCCTCCGAATCAGACTGCTTTGAGACTGGGCGCACTGCAGGAGTCCCTGCACTGGGGCCGGTCCAGGTGAGAATTCAATAAGCCAGTCCTTGATGAATATGAATCTTATTTAGCAATCAATGTTTGGAATCCACGTGCTCTTGGCTGCCTCGCGCTCCGATGGAGAGATGCCAGAGGAGGAAATCGAGGGCTTGTGTTGCAATACTTAGTCGTCTTGAGTTCAGGGCTATTGGCTTTTCACCCAGTTTTTAACGAGACTGCAACGGATTTCGCGACTGTGTGCAGTTTTGGTCGCCTAATTTGAGGAATCACGGCCGATCTATCTCTCCCTCCTCACCCCATTTTCCTGCCTTCTCCCCATAATCTCTGACCCCCTTAATAATAATCAAGAATCTATTTTTCTCTGTCTTAAAAACATCCACTGACTTGTGGCCTCCACCGCCGTCTGTGGCAAAGAATCCCACAGATTCACCACCCTCTGACTAAAGAAATTCCTCCTCATCTCCTTCCTAAAAGATCGTCCTTTAATGCCCTCTGGTCCTAGACTCTCCCACTAGTGGAAACATCCTCTCCACATCCACTCTATTTCACTATTCTGTACGTTTCAATGATGCCCCCCTCTCATTCTTCTGAACTCCCCACCCGAAACGTCGCCCGTTCCTTCTCTCCAGAGATGCTGCCCGTCCCGCTGAGTTACTCAAGCTTTTTGTGTCTGTCTTCGGTTCAAACCAGCATCTGCAGTTCCTTCTTGGAGCAAAGAGGTCCTTCTGCAGTTGTACAGGGCCCTATTGAGACCACACCTGGAGTATTGTGTGCAGTTTTGGTCCCCTAATTTGAGGAAGGACATTCTTGCTATTGAGGGAGTGCAGCATAGGTTTACAAGGTTAATTCCCGGGATGGCGGGACTGTCATATGCTGAGAGAATGGAGCGGCTGGGCTTGTATATTTAGAATTTAGAAGGATGTGAGGATATCTTATAGGAAGGACATTCTTGCCATAGAGGCAGTACAGAGAAGGTTCACCAGACTGATTCCTGGGATGTCAGGACTTTCATATGAAGAAAGACTGGATAGACTTGGTTTGTACTTGCTAGAATTTAGAAGATTGAGAGGGGATCTTATAGAAACATTTTGTGTCTATCTTCAACTTATTATCTGCCAGGCTATGTCCTGCCTCTTATCTCTTCCAGCTTTCTACCCTCCCCCCCACACTCCTCTAAACAAGGGTCCCGACCCGACCCAAAACGTCACCCACACACTTAAATTCCGCTTGGGTTAAGGCTTACCTCCAGAACATGTGCGGAAAATCCTGCCTGCGACATTTCCAGTTCGAACGAGCTTTCGTTGTGATAAATCATACCTGAACAAGCAAGAAAAAGGGGGGGGGAAAGAGAGGAGAGCTTTTATCAGAATCAGAATCAGAATCACACATTATTTGGCAAGTATGTTTTTGCAACATACAAGGAATTTCATTTGCCAGGTCAGGCATACAATTAGAAGCAACAGATCACTTCAAAAACACATTTTAACGTGAACATCGAGAAACACTTTTTCTCACAGAGAGTGGTGAGTCTGTGGAATTGTCTGCCTCAGAGGCCAGTTCTCTGGATACTTTCAAGAGAGAGGACTCTTAAAGATAGCGGAGTCGGGGGATATAGGGAGAAGGCAGGAACGGGGTACTGATTGGGGATACACAAAAATGCTGGAGAAACTCAGCAGATCCAGCAGCATCTATGGAGCGAAGGAAATAGGCAACGTTTCAGGCCGAAACCCTTCTTAGAACCATATAATAATAACCATATAACAATTACAGCACGGAAACAGGCCATCTCGGCCCTACAAGTCCGTGCCGAACAATTTTTTTTCCCCCTTAGTCCCACCTGCCTGCACTCATACCATAACCCTCCATTCCCTTCTCATCCATATGCCTATCCAATTTATTTTTAAATGATACCAATGAACCTGCCTCCACCACTTCCACTGGAAGCTCATTCCACACCGCTACCACTCTCTGAGTAAAGAAGTTCCCCCTCATGTTACCCCTAAACTTCTGAAGTCATGTCCTCTTGTTTGAATCCTCCCTATTCTCAAAGGGAAAAGCTTGTCCACATCAACTTCTTCAGACTGATTGGGGATGATCAGCCATGATCACATTGAATGGCGGTGCTGGCACGAAGGGCCGAATGGCCTCTACTCCTGCACCTATTGTCTATTGTCAGTGTGCGTGTGAGACAGTGTTAGCGTGCGGGGATCGCTGGTCGGCGCGGACCCGGTGGGCCGAAGGGCCTGTTTCCGCGCTGTATCTCTAGACGAAACTATATTGAGTTGCTTAGGTGAATAATAAAACACCATTGAAGATGAACACATACAGACAGGGAAGCAAATCGCCGTTACCTTCTAAGCCAAATATTCGGTCTCCCAACGCATCGACAATATCGTTCAGGGCTGCCTCATCGCTCACGTTGAAAAAATGTTTCTCATCCGGGTCGCTGGCAATGAATTTGATTTCCCTGATAAACGTCTCAGTGTCTTTACGCCTCCGGATGTAGTGGCCCAGTACCTGTGGGGTGAACACAGTATACAATAGACAATAGACAATAGACAATAGGTGCAGGAGGAGGCCATTCGGCCCTTCGAGCCAGCACCGTCATTCAATGTGATCATCCCCAATCAGTACCCCGTTCCTGCCTTCTCCCCATATCCCCCGACTCTCTCTCGCTATCTTTAAGAGCCCTATCTAGCTCTCTCTTGAAATAATTCTCTCCAGAGAACCGGCCTCCACCGCCCTCTGAGGCAGGGAATTCCACAGACTCACAACTCTCTGTGAGAAAAAGTGTTTCCTCGTCTCCGTTCTAAATAGCTTTCTCCTTATTCTTAAACTGTGTGTATGTGTGTGGCCCATGGTTCTGGACTCCCCCAACATCGGGAACATGTTTCCTGCCTCTAGCGTGTCCAAACGCCTATTTCCTTCGCTCCATAGATGCTGCCTCACCCGCTGAGCATTTTTGTCTACCTTAATAATCTTACATGTTTCAATGAGATGCCCCGCTCATCCTTCTAAACTCCAGAGTGTACAAGCCCAGCTGCTCCATTCTCTCAGCATATGACAGTCCCGCCATCCCGTGAATTAACCTGGTGAACCTACGCTGCGCTCCCTCAATAGCAAGAATGTCCTTCCTCAAATTAGGGGACCAAAACTGCACACAATCCTCCAGGTGTGGTCTCACTAGGGCCCTGTACAACTGCAGAAGAACCTCTTTGCTCCTATACTCGACTCCTCTTGCTATGAAGGCCAACATGCCATTCGCTTTCTTCACCGCCTGCTGTACCTGCATGCTTACTTTCATAGACTGATGAACAAGGACCCCCAGATCCCGATGTACTTCCCCTTTTCCCAACAGTCCCGCCATCCCGGGAATTAACCTAGTGACTGATACTGATCCTGTACACAATCCTCCAGGTGTGGTCTCAATAGGGCCCTGTACAACTGCAGAAGGACCTCTTTGCTCCAGGAGGCTGTGGAGGCCACAAGTCAGTGGATATTTTTTAAGGCAGAGGTAGATAGATTCTTGATTATTACAGGTGTCAGGGGTTATGGGGATAAGGCAGGAGAACGGGGAGAGATAGATCAGCCATGATTGAATGGCGGAGTAGACTTGATGGGCCGAGTGGGCCTAGTTCTACGCCTATCTTATGATCCTGTGCTATGCATTTGCCACACTGTGGAAGGATCTGAAGGATTCGGACAAGACGCGGAAAGATATTCGCGGAAATAGCCGTGGAGATCAGAGCTTTGTAAACCCATTGAATTGTGATGAGAGAATGGGGTTAGGAGGGGGAGATAGATCGGCCGTGATTGAATGGCGGAGTAGACGTGATGGGCCGAATGGCCTAATTCTAGACCTTATGACGGTTCGAGAGTTGGTTCGGTGACTTACCGCGATGGCGTAGCGGCTGATGTTCCGCTTCTCGCACTCGGCCAGGGATTCGCGCAGGTGCAGGCCGTCGTGGGACTCCCCGTCCGTCACCACCACCATGACCTTCGACGCCCCCTCCCGACCCCCCCGCTCCCGGCTGAAGGCGTCCGAGCTTGAAGACAAAAAGGGGCAACGTTCAAGATACAAGAGATACAAGATACATTTAATTGTCATTTGGACCCCTTGAGGTCCAAACGAAATGCCGTTTCTGCAGCCATACATTACAAACAAATAGACCCAAGACACAACATAATTTACATAAACATCCATCACATCGCTGTGATGGAAGGCCAAAAAACTTATCTCTCAACTGCACTCTCCCCCCCCCCCCCCCCCCCGATGTCAGAGTCAGAGTCAAAGTCAAAGCCCCCGGCTGGCGATGGCGATTGTCCCGCGGCCATTAAAGCCACGCCGGGTGGTGCGAGGTCGCACACCGGGTCTTGGTGTTAGAGCCTCCGGCGTGTGCTCGCAGAGTCCCGCGGCCATTCCAAGCCGCGCGGGGCGGTGATGTCAGGCCCCGCTCCAGGAGCTCTTCGACCCCTTCAACTGATCAAAGTCATCACCTCCTCCAACCCCATCTATCGCATCCAGCTGTTCCAGGTGCCAACTGCTCTACGGCTGCGAGACCGAGCGCGGGCTCGGCGATTGGTTCGCCCAACGCCTCCCCTCTGCCCCTCAGTCCGCCGAAACCTACCTGATCTCCTGGTGGCTCAGCACTTCAACTCCCCCTCCCATTCCCACACTGTGACCTTTCGGTCCTGGGCCTCCTCAACTGTCAGAGTGAGGCCCAGCGCAAATTAGAAACATAGAAACATAGAAATTCGGTGCAGGAGTAGAAACATAGAAATATAGAAATTAGGTGCAGGAGTAGAGGCCATTCGGCCCTTCGAGCCTGCACCGCCATTCAATATGATCATGGCTGATCATCCAACTCAGTATCCCGTACCTGCCTTCTCTCCATACCCCCTGATCCCCTTAGCCACAAGGGCCACATCTAACTCCCTCTTAAATATAGCCAATGAACTGTGGCCTCAACTACCCTCTGTGGCAGAGAGTTCCAGAGATTCACCACTCTCTGTGTGAAAAAAGTTCTTCTCATCTCGGTTTTAAAGGATTTCCCCCCTTATCCTTAAGCTGTGACCCCTTGTCCTGGACTTCCCCAACATCGGGAACAATCTTCCTGCATCTAGCCTGCCCAACCCCTTAAGAATTTTGTAAGTTTCTATAAGATCCCCCCTCAATCTCCTAAATTCTAGAGAGTATAAACCAAGTCTGTCTAGTCTTTCTTCATAAGACAGTCCTGACATCCCAGGAATCAGTCTGGTGAACCTTCTCTGTACTCCCTCTATGGCAATAATGTCCTTCCTCAGATTTGGAGACCAAAACTGTACGCAATACTCCAGGTGTGGTCTCACCAAGACCCTGTACAACTGCAGTAGAACCTCCCTGCTCTACAGCACCTCATATTTCGCTTGGGTAGTTTACACCCCAGCGGTACGAACATTGACTTCTCCAACTTCAAGTAGCCCTTGCTTTCCCCCTCTCTCCATCCCCTCCCCTTCCCAGTTCTCCCACCAGTCTGACTGTCTCCGACTTCATTCTATCTCTGTCCCGCCCCCTCCCCTGACATCAGTTTGACGAAGGGCCTCGACCCGAAACAACGCCCGTTCATTCTCACCAAAGATGCTGCCTGTCCCGCTGAGTTACTCCAGCATTTTGTGTCTATCTTCGGTTTAAACCAGTTCCTTCCCACACGCATTTTATAGACAGACTGTACATATAGATATGAATACGTACAAACGCACACACACACACACATGCACAAACGCACGCAGGCCATCGAGTCGGCATCGGCCAGCGATCTTCCCGCACACTAACACCATCCTACACACACTCGAGAGACAATTTACATTCATAACAAGCCAATTAACCTACAAACCTGCACGTCTTTGGAGTGTGGGAGGAAGCTGAAGATCTCGGAGAAAAACCCCCGCAGGTCACGGGGAGAACGTACAGACTCCGTGCCGTAGCCGGGATCGAACCTGCAACACTGGCGCTGATAAGGCAGCAGCTCTACCCGCTGTGCCGTCTTTGCCATGTGGTAAAGAGTTCCACAGATTCGACCCCCTCTGACTAAGGGTGGTCACGGTGGTGGCGCAGCGGTAGAGATGCCGCCTTACAGCGATTGCAGCGCCGGGGACCCGGGTTCCATCCCGACCACGGGCGCTGTCTGTACGGAGTTAGCACGTTCTTCCCGTGACCTGCGTTGGTTTTCTCCGAGATCTTCTCCGAGTTTCCTCCCGCACACTGCAAAGACGTGCGGGTTTGTAGGTGAATGGCTTTGGTATTAAACGTACAAAATGTCCGCTAGTGTGTGTGGGATAGCGTTGATGCGCGGGGCCTGTTTTCCGCGCTGTATCTCTAAACTAGAAACATAGAACATAGAAACATAGAAATTAGGTGCAGGAGTAGAGGCCATTCAGCCCTTCGAGCCTGCACCGCCATTCAATATGATCATGGCTGATCATCCAACTCAGTATCCCGTACCTGCCTTCTCTCCATACCCCCTGATCCCCTTAGCCACAAGGGCCACATCTAACTCCCTCTTAAATATAGCCAATGAACTGGCCTCGACTACCCTCTGTGGCAGAGAGTTCCAGAGATTCACCACTCTCTGTGTGAAAAAAGTTCTCCTCATCTCGGTTTTAAAGGACTTCCCCCTTATCCTTAAGCTGTGACCCCTTGTCCTGGACTTCCCCAACATCGGGAACAATCTTCCTGCATCTAGCCTGTCCAACCCCTTAAGAATTTTGTAAGTTTCCATAAGATCCCCTCTCAATCTCCTAAATTCTAGAGAGTATAAACCAAGTCTATCCAGTCTTTCTTCATAAGACAGTCCCGCCATCCCAGGAATCAGTCTGGTGAACCATCTCTGCACTCCCTCTATGGCAATAATGTCCTTCCTCAGATTTGGTGTACATATTTATATCACAGTATATGGACACACTGATCTGTTTTGTAGTAAATGCCTACTATGTTCTGTTGTGCTGAAGCAAAGCAAGAATTTCATTGTCCTATACAGGGACACATGACAATAAACTCACTTGAATTTGTCCTTCCTCAGATTTGGAGACCAAAACTGTACGCAATACTCCAGGTGTGGTCTCACCAAGACCCTGTACAACTGCAGTAGAACCTCCCTGCTCCTATACTCAAATCCTCTTGCTATGAAACTAGACCGAGTAAGGAAGTCGGGGGACATTTACCAGGCGGCTCTGATGGCCATTGCGGTCTTGGTCTCCCGACCGCCCTGGCGGCTGATGTTCTTGGCGGCTGCGATCACGGCCCGCGCCGTCTTGTGTTGGCCGAGGTGGAACTCGTGGACGACCGTCTCCGCGTACTGCAGCACGCCGATCTGGAGGGGAGTAACGGGGGCGGTCACAAAGTGCCGGAGTAAAAACGGCAACGAGCGACGGAGTGACGGTCAGGGATGGGCGTAGGGTCACCAACTTTCTCACTTTCTCCCAAATAAGGGACAGACGCTCAAAATACGGGACAGTCTGGCGCCCCGTCACACACGCGAACCGACGATCGGCCGGTGGTGGTGTCGGCGGTCAGCGAAGGTCCGAAGCATTTTTGTCTACCTTAATAATCTTACATGTTTCAATGAGATCCCCGCTCATCCTTCTAAACTCCAGAGTGTACAAGCCCAGCCGCTCCATTCTCTCAGCATATGACAGTCCCGACGGGGCCACGGGCGAGGCGCTGCTGCTGCACTCCACGGGCTGCACTACGTCGGGACGGGTAAGGCGGGGTCCGACCCGAGAAGCAGCGGTCATATACGGGACAAGGGCGGTCCCGTACGGGACAAACCAATTTAGCCCAATATACGGGATGTCCCGGCTAATACGGGATAGTTGGCGACCCTGGTAGACAGACACCAAAATGCTGGAGTAACTCAGCGGGACAGGCAGCATCTCTGGAGAGAAAAACATAGAAACATAGAAATTAGGTGCAGGAGTAGGCCATTCGGCCCTTCGAGCCTGCACCGCCATTCAATATGATCATGGCTGATCATCCAACTCAGTATCCCGTACCTGCCTTCTCTCCATACCCCCTGATCCCCTTAGCCACAAGGGCCACATCTAACTCCCTATTAAATATAGCCAATGAACTGGCCTCAACTACCCTCTGTGGCAGAGAGTTCCAGAGATTCACCACTCTCTGCGTGAAAAAAGTTCTTCTCATCTCGGTTTTAAAGGATTTCCCCTTTATCCTTAAGCTGTGACCCCTTGTCCTGGACTTCCCTAACATCGGGAACAATCTTCCTGCATCTAGCCTGTCCAACCCCTTAAGAATTTTGTAAGTAAGTAAGTAAGAAGGAATGGGCGACGTTTCGGGTCGAGACCCTTTTTCAGACTAAAGTCGGGTGGGGTCGGGACAGCGATAGAATGTAGTCTATGTCGCTCTTCCAGGGAGATGCTAAATGCATTTCGTTGTCTATGTGCTGTACACTGACAATGACAATTAAAGTTGAATCTGAATCTGAATCTGTCTTGTTGAAGTCTAGGCCCATGTGTCTGCATGCCGCACATTCTTTTGTGTGGGTAAAAGGTCACTCACTCTAATTGAGATGCCAAATTTACACCAGCTATCTATTTTGACTCAGTTCACATCTGGAACCCTTTACCCCGAGTCGGAGTCGGAGTGGGGAGGAAACACTTTGCTTTTTTTGTTGAACGATTATATGGATCATCTCAAATTAGAGGCCTTGCGGTCAGGTCCACGCCCAGTTGCCAGATTGGCATTGACTCTTCCTCATTCAGTGGCAAAGCTGTGTACCACGCCAGCGGCAGAGGTTCACCTGCACCTCCTCCAACCTCATAGAAACATAGAACATAGGTGCAGGAGGAGGCCATTCGGCCCTTCGAGCCAGCGCCGCCATTCATTGTGATCATGGCTGATCGTCCCCAATCAATAATTGGGGGGATCTTATAGAAACATATAGAATTATAAAAGGACTGGACAAACTAGATGCAGGAAAAATGTTCCCAATGGGTTATTAGAAACATAGAAAATAGGTGCAGGATGAGCTTCCAGTGAAGGTGGTGGAGGCAGGTTCGTTTTTATCATTTTAAAATAAATTGGATAGTTATATGGATGGGAAGGGAATGGAAGGTTATGGTCTGAGCGCAGGTATATGGGACTAGGGGAGATTATGTGTTCGGCACGGACTAGAAGGGTCGAGATGGCCTGTTTCTGTGCTGTAATTATTATATGGTTATATGGTTATGAGGCCATTCGGCCCTTCGAGCCAGCACCATCATTCATTGTGATCATAGCTGATCGTCCCCAATCAATAACCCGTGCCTGCCTTCTCCCCATATCCCTTGACTCCACCAGCCCCTTTAGCTCTATCTAACTCTCTCTTAAATCCATCCAGTGATTTGGCCTCCACTGCCCTCTGTGGCAGGGAATTCCACAAATTCACAACTCTCTGGGTGAAATTTTTTTTTTTTCTCACCTCAGTCCTAAATGGCCTCCCCTTTATTCTAAGACTGTGTGTGGCCCCTGGTTCTGGACTCGCCCAACATTGGAAACATTTTTCCTGCATCCAGCTTGTCCAGTCCTTTTATAATTTTAAATGTTTCTATAAGATCCCCCCCCTCATCCTTCTAAACTCCAGTGAATACAAGCCTAGTCTTTTCAATCTTTCCTCATATGACAGTCCCGCCATCCCGGGGATCAATCTGGTGAACCTACGCTGCACTGCCTCAATCACAAGGATGTCCTTCCTCAAATTAGGAGACCCAAACTGTACACAATACTCCAGGTGTGGTCTCACCAAGACCCTGTACAACTGCAGTAGAACCTCCCTGCTCCTATACTCAAATCCTTTTGCTATGAAGTGCCACGTTTCTCCCCTTGACACTTACACTCTGGTGGCTCTCAAAACTTGCCAGAGCCCTATACTACTGCAGAGGAACCTCCTTACTCCTATACTGAAATCCTCTTGTTATGGATCTTGTATAGACCCTATCTAGCTTTCAAGAGAGAGCTAGATAGGGCTCTTAAAGATAGCGGAGTCAGGGGATATGGGGGGAAGGCAGGAACAGGGTAGTGATTGGGGGATTATCAGCCATGATCAAATTGAATGGCGTTGCTGGCACGAAGGGCCGAATGGCCTCCTCCTACACCTATTGTCTATTGTATCTATTTATTTCCCAAATGAAGTCTATTTTGAAATTTATAGATTTTTAAAGATGGACTTGCCTGTATCTGCTTCGGGCCGATGTGGAACTTGTGTAGGGCGTTGCTAAGGAACCTCTGGACCTCGTGCCAAGGGTAGATGCTGTTTGAACCGTCCAGTAGGATCACAATGTCCATGGTGACTCCGCAATCTGTATTAAAGAGACGTGGAGATGGTGACAGAAACATCACTGAAGCTGCAACTCAGAGGACAGGGTGGAGTCCAACAGAACTTCAACTCATCCCCTCCCCTCCACAGTTCTCCGGCCACTCTTAAGGGGCTGTCCCACTGTGGCGACCTAATCCGCGAGTTCGCCCTCGACTCGTACTCGCAGCATGGTCGACACAAGGCCGTCGGAGGTCTTCGTAAATCTCCATCACGCTCGAGAGCAGTCCCCGTGTACTCGAGGCCTCAGCTAGTTCGCCGCGTATTTTTCAACGTGCTGAAAAATGCCCGCGAGTTTAAAAAAAAATGGTCGCCATGGAAAAAAAATCGATACTTTTTTTACTCGTAGGTTTAGTCGTGGTAGGTCGGCATGTTAGTCGTAGGTAATCGAGGGGAGTCGAAGATAGTCGTAGATAGTCTTCAGCATAGTCGAAGATCGAAGGGAGGTCGAAGGAGATCGAAGGAGGTCGTCTTCACTCTCCGCTATTCGGTGTCCGATTTTCCCAATGTTAGTCGTAGCTAGTCGTAGCTAGTCTTCCACATAGTCGAAGGAGGTCTTCCACATAGTCGAAGGATGTCTTCCACATAGTCGAAGGATGTCTTCCACATAGTCGAAGGATGTCTTCCACATAGTCGAAGGATGTCTTCCACATAGTCGAAGGATGTCCACATAGTCGAAGGATGTCTTCCACATAGTCGAAGGGTGTCTTCCACATAGTCGAAGGATGTCTTCCACATAGTCGAAGGAGGTCTTCCACATAGTCGAAGGATGTCATTTTTTCAAACTCCCCTAAACGCTTCTAAGCTCGCCAATTAGGTCGCCACAGTGGGACAGGCCCCTTTACCCACAGTTTTTATCCACGAGTAGTTGCTCTACTCAACAGCCAAAAATCTGTAGCCTCCCTTTGATCTGGTATTTTGTTGGTTCACATGCTTGATCAATGGTGTTTTATCATTAATGTCTTCTTATTATTAATGTTTAGTGTTTTCTGAGTCATTCGTAACTGTCACTGTATGTCATGTTGTTACTTGTGGGCGGAGCACCAAGGCAAATTCCTTGTATGTGAATACTTGGCCAATAAACTTACTTACTTGTGTTTAAGAAGGAACTGCAGATGCTGGAGAATCGAAGGTTACACAAAAAAGCTGGAGAAACTCAGCAGGTGCAGCAGCATCTATGGAGCGAAGGAAATAGGCAACGTTTCGGGCCGAAACCCTTCTTCAGACTGATCAGGGGCGGGAGTGGGCGGGGACAAGAAAGGAAAAAGGAGGAGTAGCCAGAAGGCTGGGGGATGGGAGGAGACAGCAGGGGGACTGAGGAAGGGGAGGAGACAGCAAGGACTAACAAAATTGGGAGAATTCGATGTTCATGCCCCCAGGATGCAGACTCCCCAAACGGAATATGAGGTGCTGTTCCTCCAATTTCCGGTGCTGCTCGCTGTGGCCATGGAGGAGACCCAGGACAGAGAGGTCGGAGACGGAGTGGGAGGGGGAGTTGAAGTGCTGAGCCACCGGGAGGTCAGCTTGGTTATTGCGGACCGAGCGGAGGTGTTCGGCGAAACGATCGCCCAACCTCCGCTTGGTTGAAACTTACTTACTTACTATACTGAACTTTTGTTGCCGTTTATTTTGGGTATTATGCCCCTGTTCCACTTAGGAAACCTGAACGGAAACCTCTGGAGACTTTGCGCCCCACCCAAGGTTTTCATGCAGTTCCCGGAGGTTGCAGGTGGTTGCCGGAGGTTGCAGGTAGTGGAAGCAGGTAGGGAGACTGACACAAACCTCAGGGATAAGTTTCGCTTATCATTGTTGCTATTGAGGGAGTGCAGCGTAGGTTCACCAGGTTAATTCCCGGGATGGCGGGACTGACTTTATGATGAAAGAATGGGCTTATATTCACCATAATTTAGAATGAGGAGGAGATCTTATAGAAATATATAAAATTCGAGCCAGCACCGCCATTCAATGTGATCATGGCTGATCATCTCCAATCAGTACCCCTTTCCTGCCTTCTCCCCATATCCCCTGACTCCGCTATCTTTAAGAGCCCTATCCAGCTCTCTCTTGAAAGCATCCAGAGAACCGGCCTCCACCGCCCTCTGAGGCAGACAATTCCACAGACTCACCACTCTCTGTGAGAAAAAGTGTTTCCTCGTCTCCGTTCTAAATGGCCGACCCCTTATTCTTAAACTGTGTGTGGCCCCTGGTTCTGGACTCCCCCAACATCGGGAACATGTTTCCTGCCTCTAGCGTGTCCAAACCCTTAATAATCTTGTATGTTTCAATAAGATGCCCTCTCATCCTTCTAAACTCCAGAGTGTACAAGCCCACACTTGTACAACTCCAGAGTTAGTCGCTGCCTCACAGCGCCGGAGACCTGGGTTCCATCCCGACCTCGGGTGCTGTCTGTGCGGAGTTTGTACGTTCTCCCCGTGACCTGCGTGGGTTTTCTCCGAGATCTTTGGTTTCCTCCCACACCTCAAAGACGTGCAGGTTTGTCGGTTAATTGGCTTGGTGTAAGTGTAAGAAATTGTCCCTAGGATTGTGTCAGTGAGCGGGGATCGCTGGCCGGCGCGGACCCGGTGGGCCGAAGAGCCCGTTTCCACACTGTATCCCTGGGTCAGGCAGCATCTCTGGAGAGAAGGAATGGGTGACGTTTTGGTTCGAGGCCCTTCTTCGAGGAAAAACGTTTTCACCCAGAGAGTTGTGATGACCTGCCATGATCACATTGAATGGCGGTGCTGGCTCAAAGGGCCGAATGGCCTACTCCTGCGCCTATTGTCTATTGATTCTGCCACTGCGCCACCGTGCTGCCCTCTATCTAGACGGGGGGGGCCGTGATCGTACCTTGGGCAGTGGGAGCGATGATCCCAGAAGGCCTGAAGTTGCGGCTGATGTTCGTACAGATTCCCGTGTTGTACATGGAGTTTCCACACTGCTGGGCCCAGAGGGGAGCACAAACCTGCAACGAGGGTCAAGAGAATCGAGAGAGAGTTTAATTGCCAGAAGTCAGAAGAACTGCAGACGCTGGTTTACCATAAAGAAGGTTCAGAAGGATGAGTGGGGATCTTATTGAAACATGTAAGATTATTAACACCGGCAGAGAATTCCACAGATTCACCACTCTCTTAAGGGGTTGGACAGGCTAGATGCAGGAAGATTGTTCCCGATGTTGGGGAAGTCCAGAACAAGGGGTCACAGTTTAACGATAAGGGGGAAATCTTTTATGACCGAGATGAGGAAAACCTTTTTCACACAGAGAGTGGTGAATCTCTGGAACTCTCTGCCGCAGAAGGTAGTTGAGGCCACAGTTCATTGGCTATATTTAAGAGGGAGTTAGATGTGGCCCTTGTGGCTAAAGGGATCAGGGGGTATGGAGAGAAGGCAGGAACAGGATACTGAGTTGGATGATCAGCCATGATCACATTGAATGGCGGTGCAGGCTCGAAGGGCCGAATGGCCTCTACTCCTGCACCGATTTTCTATGTTTCTATGTTTCTCTTAAATCCATCCAGTGATTTGGCCTCCACTGCCCTCTGTGGCAGAGAATTCCAAAAATTCATAACTCTTTGAATATTTCGAAGGGCCGAATGGCCTACTCCTGCACCTATTGTCTATTGTCTATTGTATGTATGGAGAGGAGGAATTGGCAACGTTTCGGGTCGAGACCTATTTTCTATGTTGCTATGTTTCTCTGTGTGTGAAAAAAAATCTTTTTCTCATCTCGGTCCTAAAAGATTTCCCCCTTATCCTTAATGTGCGGGAATCGCTGGTCGGGGTGGACCCGGTGGACCGAAGGGCCCGTGTCAGCGCCGTGTCTCTGAACTAAACGTAAATGTGTAAAAGACAGATAATACCTGGAAGAGAGACTCAACCAGAACCAAATGAGTGAATTCAAGCCCTAACTGTGCGCAGTCTCGGACTGCCGGAAGCTCGTACCATGAAGCCTTGTGTGTTGCGTATTAACGTCATGCCAAAGTGCATATCCTTCATTTTGTCCGAGACGTTTTTCAGAGCCGCCTCCCCTGTAACAAACAGAATTCAACAGGACGGTGTGTTTAAGAAGGAACTGCAGATGCCGGAAAATCGAAAGTAGACAAAGGTGCTGGAGAAACTCAGCGGGTGCAGCAGCATCTAAGGAGCGAAGGAAATAGGCAACGTTTCGTCCCGAAACGTTGCCTATTTCCTTCGCTCCTCAGATGCTGCTGCACCCGCTGAGTTTCTCCAGAATTAAACTGGACGATAGTCGCCCTTCTATTTACGTATATCCACCCTGTTGAAATGACGTGTGATTTTCGGAACATTTCTACATGGTGTCAGAAGTGGGATACGAACGCCTGCCTCCAATCGGGAATGCCGATTCAATCTCCAACACCTAGTTCACCACCCATCGTGTGATCGGAGGAAACACTAGGTGCTCTGATCTCCGTGCATTCAGCTAGTGTAACGAGAGGGAGAGGGAGAGGGAGAGGGAGAGGGAGAGGGAGAGGGAGAGGGAGAGGGAGAGGGAGAGGGAGAGGAGAGAGGGAGAGGAGAGGGAGAGGGAGACTGACTTAGTGAGAGCAGAGAGGAGAGGAATAGAGACAGAGAGGGAGAGAGGGGGAGAGTGGGAGAGAAAGAGAGAGGGAGAGGGAGAGAGAGAGAGAGAGAGAGAGAGAGAGAGAGGAGAGGGAGAGGGAGAGAGGGAGAGGGGGAGAGGGAGAGAGAGGGAGAGGGAGAGAGAGAGAGGGGGAGAGAGGGAGAGAGAGAGGGATCATCCAACTCAGTATCCTGTACCTGCCTTCTCTCCATACCCCCTGATCCCTTTAGCCCCAACTCCCTCCTAAATATAGCAAATGAACTGGCCTCAACTACCTTCTGTGGCAGAGAGTTCCAGAGACTCACCACTCTCTGTGTGAAAAATGTTTTTCTCATCTCGGTCCTAAAGAATTTCCCCTTTATCCTTAAACTGTGACCCCTTGTCCTGGACGTCCCCAACATCGGGAACAATCTTCCTGCATCTAGCCTGTCCAACCCCCTAAGAATGTTGTAAGTTTCTATAAGATTCCCCCTCGATCTTCTAAATCCTTGCGAGTACAAGCCGAGTCTATCCAGTCTTTTTCTTCATAAGAAAGTCCTGACATCCCAGGAATCAGTCTGGTGAAGCTTCTCTGTACTCCCTCTAAGGCAAGAATGTTTTCCTCAGATTAGGATACCAAAACTGTACACAATACTCCAGGTGTGATCTCACCAATACCCTGTACAACTGCAGTAGAACCTCCCTGCTCCTATACTCAAATCCTTTTGCTATGAATGCCAACATACCATTCGCTTTCTTTACTGCCTGCTGCACCTGCATGCCTACTTTCAATGACTGGTGTACCATGACACCCAGGTCTCGTTGCATCTCCCCTTTTCCTAATCGGCCACCATTTAGATAATAAACTAACGTTTCACCTGCAGGAACAGGAACGACGGGCGGGGTACTGATCTCTGGAACTCTCTGCCACAGAGGGTAGTTCATTGGCTATATTTAAGAGGGAGTTAGATGTGGCCCTTGTGGCTAGAGGGATCGGGGGTATGGAGAGAAGGCAGGTACGGGATACTGAGTTGGATGATCAGCCATGATCATATTGAATCATATTGACAGTCCTGGGATGTCAGGACTGTCTTATGAAGAAAGACTGGATAGACTTAGTTTATACTCTCTAGAATTTAGGAGACTGAGAGGGGATCTTATAGAAACTTACAAAATTCTTAAGGGGTTGGACAGGCTAGATGCAGGAAGATTGTTCCCGATGTTGGGGAAGTCCAGGACAAGGGGTCACAGCTTAAGGATAAGGGGGAAATCCTTTAAAACTGAGATGAGAAGAACATTTTTCACACAGAGTGGTGAATCTCTGGAACTCTCTGCCACAGAGGGTAGTCAAGGCCAGTTCATTGGCTATATTTAAGAGGGAGTTAGATGTGGCCCTTGTGGCTAAGGGGATCAGGGGGTATGGAGAGAAGGCAGGTACAGGATACTGAGTTGGATGATAAGCCATGATCATATTAATAATAATAATAATAATAACTTTATTTATAAAGCGCTTTTGGACAACATCAGTTACCACAAAGTGCTGTACATGGGAAATCAACAAAAAGTTATTACAAACTACTAAAACCATTAAGACGACAGGACTATAAAAACAGTAAAAAATTAAAAGACATTAAAAGCACTAAAACAGGAACAATGTCTCAGCCAGTGTCGAAAGCCAGTGAATAAAAGTGAGTTATATTGAATGGCGGTGCAGGCTCGAAGGGCCGAATGGCCTCTACTCCTGCACCTATTTTCTATGTTTTCTATGTTTACCTGAGTATAATTTCATGCAGTTTGTGCTCTTCCTGTTGGAGACTTTGCACCGATAAATAGCACCTTTCTTGTTCTTCGCACTGCCATCCCAGGGAGCGCTCACCAGCAACCTGGCAACACATGGATTTAACAAAAAGATCAGGCACGTCACAATAGTTAATGTCAGAGTGCAGCAAAACGCACGTTGGAGCCGACACCATCTCAAAGTCAAAGTAGCCTTTATTGTCATTCGGACCTTCCGGCCTGAACGAAACTTCGTTGCCTTGCAGTCGTACATATAATAAAAATGACAAAAACACACAATAAACACAAATGAACATCCACCACAGTGAGTTCACCAGGCACCTCCTCACTGTGATGGAAGGCAAAAATCTTAAAGTTTGTCTCTTCCCTCCTTAGTCGGACTTATTTCAAAGGGAGACGAGGCAGCCTACAGAGAGGAAGTCCTGAAGTTGACAACCTGGTACTCAGGAAACAATCTGGCTCTGAACACCAGGAAAACAAAAGAGATCATTGTCGACTTCAGGAGGCACAGCATCGACTTAGCCCCCCTACACATCAACGGCGAGTGTGTGGAGAGGGTCAACACCTTCCGGTTTCTCGGCGTCCATATCGCTGCTGATATCTCCTGGACGGACAACACGACAGCGGTCATCAAGAAGGCTCAGCAGCGGCTGCACTTCCTGAGGGTCCTCAGGAAGCACAACCTGGACTCTAACCTGCTGCTGACCTTCTACCGCTCGTCCATCAAGAGCCTGCTGACATACTGCATTACAGCATGATATGGCAGCTGCACCATGGCAGACAGGGAGAGGCTTCAGAGGGTAACTAGGACAGCACAGAAGATCATTGGTTGCCCTCTCCCCTCCCTGATGGATATCTACACCTCCCGCTGCCTTAGCAGGGCAAAGAATATCATCAAAGACAGCTCCCATCCTGCGTTTGGACTGTTCGACCTGCTGCCCTCTGGAAGGCGCTATAGGTGCATCAAATCCAGGACAAATAGACTCAGGAATAGTTGCTTTCCGAAAATTATAACTACTCTTAATTCAAATTCACACATGCAGTGACTTCACAGCCCAACACCCGGACTTCCATCTGTATATATGTATATATGTATATAGCGTCGCAGAATTGTGCACCCCCCCCCCCCCCCCCCCCCTTTCTCCCTTCTGTTTTTTTTGTTTTTCTGTATATTGCTTTTTTTACTAAATTATATGTATGCACTGAGTACGAGCAGCTTTCAATTTCACTGTACATGTATAGTGACAATAAATGGCATATCTATATCTATCTTATTCCCTGTCCACTCTCACATAGCCCCCAACTCATATATATATATATATATATATATATATATATATATATATATATATATACAGATATATATACACACACTGAACGTTTTTCTCTCGTTCGTTATATAGTTTACCGCTCAATACATCATCGGTGCCCCGCTCCCTGCCATGGATGCCCTCCACCGAAAACGGTGTCTGAGACGGGCCGGGAAGATCATCAAAGACCCCTCCCACCCTAACCATGGACTGTTTGCCTTCCTCCCATCAGGGAGGCGGTACAGGAGCCTCAGGTCTCGTACCAGTAGGATGAGGAACAGCTTCTACAACAACACTATCACATTGCTGAACTCGGAGCCCCGCCGATAGATTTCTCCAGTCTCTCCATCCACATTGTTTGCTTATTCTGTATTTTTTATTTCTATATTGCACTATTAACTACGGACTGACGCTAAACTGCATTTCGTTGTACCCATACTTGTATCTGTGCAATGACAATAAATTTGAATTGAATTGAATTATTCTCCCTCTGCGCCGAGGCGATCCAGGCTTCGGATGTTTTGACCCCGACGGGCGATGGTAAGTAAGTCAGTCTTTGCTTGGGTAGCTTACAGCCCAGGGGTAAGAATTTTGATTTCTCGACCTTAGTTTAGTTTTGGACAATAGACAACTACCCCCCCTTGATATTATATTAATATTATTCATTCGCTCCTTTTACCCCATCCCCGCCCTGTCCACTCTCACATAGCCCCCAACTCATATATATATATATATATATATACACACACAATTAACTTTTTTCTCTCGTTCATTATATTGTTTATGGTGTGCTAGAAACATAGAAAATAGGTGGAGGAGGCCATTCGGCCCTTCGAGCCAGCACCGCCACTCAATGTGATCATGGCTGATCATCCGCAATCAGTACCCCTTTCCTGCCTTCTCCCCATATCCCCTGACTAATTTAGAATGAGGAGGAGATCTTATAGAAATATATAAAATTCGAGCCAGCATCGCCATTCAATGTGATCGTGGCTGATCATCTCCAATCAGTACCCCGTTCCTGCCTTCTCCCCATATCCCCTGACTCCGCTATCTTTAAGAGCCCTATCTAGCTCTCGCTTGAAAGCATCCAGAGAACCGGCCTCTGAGGCAGAGAATTCCACAGACTCACAACTCTCTGTGAGAAAAAGTGTTTCCTCGTCTCCGTTCTAAATGGCTTACCCCTTATTCTTAAACTCTGTGTGTGGCCCCTGGTTCTGGACTCCCCCAACATCGGGAACATGTTTCCTGCCTCTAGCTCTTAATAATCTTATATGTTTCAATAAGATCCCCTCTGATTGGGGATGATCAGCCATGATCACATTGAATGGCGCTACTGGCTCGAAGGGCCGAATGGCCTACTCCTGCACCTATTATCTATCTTCAGTATCTTCCCATACGGGTGCTGCATCGATCCCGCCCACGGGTGCTGTCTGTGCGGAGTTTGCACGTTCTCCCCGTGACCGACGCGGGTTTTCTCCGAGATCTCCGGAGAAGGTCCACCAGACTGATTCCTGGGATGGCAGGACTTTCATATGAAGAAAGACTGGATAGACTCGGCTTGTACTCGCTAGAATTTAGAAGATTGAGGGGGGATCTTATGGAAACGTACAAAATTCTTAAGAGGCTGGACAGGCTAGATGCAGGAAGATTGTTCCCGATGTTGGGGAAGTCCAGGACAAGGGGTCACACAGTTTAAGGATAAGGGGGAAATCTTTTAGGACCGAGATGAGAAAAACATTTTTCACACAGAGAGTGGTGAATCTCTGGAATTTTCTGCCACAGAAGGTAGTTGAGGCCACAGTTCATTGGCTATATTTAAGAGGGAGTTAGATGTGGCCCTTGTGGCTAAAGGGATCAGGGGGTATGGAGAGAAGGCAGGAACAGGATACTGAGTTGGATGATCAGCCATGATCATATTAAATGGCAATGCAGCTCGAAGGGCCAAATGGCCTCTACTCCTGCACCCTATTTTCTATGTGTCTATGTTTCCGTGCTGTATCTCTAAACTAGACTAAACTTTTTTTTTAAAAAGTCTTTGTAGATATGGCAGCTGAGGTTTTGGGACTGGTTTCAAGGTAGAGCAAGAGTGTCGGAAATGATATCAGTAGATAACACTGCTTGTGAGACTGAGTGAGCCGAGCCAAGTCTCTGCAACTCTGTCCAACACTTTCAACTTCTGAATAGCTTCAGCTGGGCCAAGTAATGGGAGAAACAGATGAGTCCATGGCACTGCACAAACGGAGAATCGCTCGTATTGGAGAGACAAAAGAAAACCTGAAACCTGGAAGGCTCGTTCAACACTTCCTGTTTTTGAGTAGAATCAGACATTCAGGGTGACTCATTTTTGAAGTTGAAAATATTTTGCCCCATTCTTTCCCTGTCTTGAAAGCGATATTATTCGGTAGTCTGGCCCCCCCACGGGAGATACTGTTCCTATGATCTCATTTCAACGGCCGATCTCTTTGATAGCAAGGATTAGCGGGGGAGAGTGAAGCCAATTCTGAATTACCCCTGCGTACGCCGACACACACACACACACGTATAGACACACACACATAAGTATAGACGCACACACGTATACACACACACACATGTATACAGACACACACCCACACACGTATACACACACACACTCACACACAGACATACGCACACAAGCGCACACACAGAGACAGGCACAGACACACACATGTATACACACACACACACACGCACACACACACACACACACTCACACACACACACACACACACACACACACAGACACACACACACAAACACACACACACACACACACACACACACACACACACACACACATACGCACACAGACACACACACACACACATACACACACACACACACACACACACACACACACACACATACAGACACACACACACACACACACACACACACACACACACACACACACACACACACACACACACACACACGCACACACACACACACATATACACACACACACATACGCACACACACACATATTCACACACACAGACAGACAGGCACACACACACACACACATACATAGTCACAAGTCCATACACAGAGACAGTCACAGACACACACAAACGCACAAAGATACAAGACTCCATGCCACTGGATCCTGACCCAGATCTGTCAAGGACCGTGAAGTGGCTGTCTGTACGCTTGTGTCCCCATGATAACATTGAATGGCGGTGCTGGCTCAAAGGGCCGAATGGCCTCCTCCTGCACCTATTGTCCTTTGTCTATTGTTAAACAAAGTCACGCAGAGGCAAGTAACTGCCGATGATGATGATGATGATGTTGATGAGACATATGATAAGGGAATAACGTTTAGTGCAAGGTAAAGCTAGTAATGTCTGATCAAGGATAGCCAAAGAGCTAGATAGTAGTTCAGGACCGCTCTCTGGTTGTGGTAGGATGGTTCCGTTGCCTGATAACAGCCGGGAAGAAACTGTCCCTGAATCTGGTGGAGTATATTTTCACAGCACACATCCAAGTCAGGAATCTGATTTCAATTATCGAACATACAAAGCTGATTAATGCAAGAAATATGACCTTGGGTTTGTGAAAGGAGAGGCTGGTGATACGTTGCAGAATGAACGATGATATATATGCCTTCATGATTTCTGTTGGCTTGCAGGTGATGAGCAGAGAGGAGCTCAGTTGGAGTCGCCAACTTTCTCACTCTCCCAAATAAGGGACAAACGGTCAAATACGGGACTAATTCCCGACGGCAATCCGTCGACCGACTCGGCCGTGGCTGGGGGAAATGATGAGTTGGCCCGGGTGCTGGACTGCACACATAGACCAGCCGGCGGGCCAGCTGAGGAGTTTTGGCCCTTAGGGCCGCGCGCAAAGTCCGGCGCCCCGTTCAACGATGATTAGCCGTGAGAAGGAGGGGTGGCGATGGTGGTGTTGGCGGTACGCGATGGTCCGAAGTCTGATGGCTGCCGACCGACCGACGGGGCCACGGGCGAGGCGCTGCTGCTGCTGCACTCCACGGGCTGCACTACCATATAACCATATAACATTTACAGCACGGAAACAGGCCATCTCGACCCTTCTAGTCCGTGCCGAACACATAATCTCCCCTAGTCCCATATACCTGCGCTCAGACCATAACCCTCCATTCCCTTCCCATCCATATAACTATCCAATTTATTTTTAAATGATAAAAACGAACCTGCCTCCACCACCTTCACTAGAAGCTCATTCCACACAGCTACCACTCTCTGAGTAAAGAAGTTCCCCCTAAACTTCAGTCCCTTAATTCTCAAGTCATGTCCCCTTGTTTGAATCTTCCCTACTGTCAGTGGGAAAAGCTTGTCCACGTCAACTCTGTCTATCCCTCTCATCATTTAAAAAACCTCTATCAAGTCCCCCCTTAACCTTCTGCGCTCCAAAGAATAAAGCCCTAACTTGTTCAACCTTTCTCTGTAACTTAGTTGCTGAAACCCAGGCAACATTCTAGTAAATCTCCTCTGTACTTTCTCTATTTTGTTGACATCCTTCCTATAATTAGACTACGTCGGGACGGGTGAGGCGGGGTCTGACCCGACGGTCCCCTCGACCCGAGCGGTAGCGGTCAAATACGGGACAAGGGCGGTCCCGTACTATTTAGCCCAATATACAGGATGTCCCGGCTAATACGGGGCAGTTGGCAACTCTACTCTCAGTAGCTATTTCACTTTCTGTCACAAGATGAATTGCACCAATGTCTATAACTGAAGGAAAGCTGCCAGATAAACACATCGTTCTTAAGTCAGGGTTATTTAAGAGTGATAACATCATCCTCTCCACTCTCACTGCTCCATCCAAGTCCCCCATTTAAAGATTCAAGAGAATTTATTGTCATGCGTCCCAGATAGGACAATGAAATTCTTGCTTGCTGCAGCACAACAGGATATTGTAGGCATGAATACAGAACAGATCAGTGTGTCTATATAGCATTGACCCTATATATACACACTCATAAATAAACAGATAAAGTGCAATAGGCTGTTATAGTTCAGAGTTTTGTTTGAGTTGAGTTTAATAGTCTGATGGCTGTGGGGAAGCAGCTATTCCTGAACCAGGGTGTTGCAGATTTCAGGCTCCTGTACCTTCTTCCCGGTGGCAGCGAGTGGCCAGGATGGTGTGGGCCTTTGATGATGCTGCCAGCCTTTTTGAGGCACCGACTGCGATAGATCCCCTCGACGGTGGGGAGGTCAGAGCCGATGATGGACTGGGCAGTGGTCACAACTTTCTGCATTTTGTTCCCCGCTCCTGGACGTTCAAGTTGCCGAACCAAGCCGCGATGCAACCGGTCAGCATGCTCTCTACTGTGCACCTGTAGAAGTTCGAGAGAGTCCTCCTCGACATACCGACTCTCCGTAATCTTCTCAGGAAGTAGAGGCGCTGATGAGCTTTCTTTATAATTGCATCGGTGTTCTGGGACCAGGAAAGATCTTCAGAGATGTGCACGCCCAGGAATTTGAAGTTCTTGACCCTTTCCACCATCGTCCCGTTGATATAAACGGGATTGTGGATCCCTATCCTACCCCTCCCAAAGTCCACAATCATTTCCCTGGTTTTGCTGGTGTTGAGGGCCAGGTTGTTGTGCTGGCACCATTTGGTCAGTCGGTCGATCTCACTTCTATACTCTGACTCGTCTCCATTAGTGATTCGTCCCCCAACAGCGATGTCGTCGGCGAACTTGATGATGGAGTTCACACAATGTCCGGCTACGCAGTCATGAGTATAGAGTGAGTATAGCAGGGGGCTGAGCACGCAGCCTTGAGGTGCTCCCGTGCTGATTGTTATCGAGGCTGACACATTTGACATGGACATGGACATCACTGGTGAGTAAGGCAAGGCAGCGCCTTTACCACCTCAGGCAATTGAGGAAATTCAGAGTGTCTCTGAGGATCCTCCAGCGCTTCTACTCAGCGGCTGTGGAAAGCATCTTGTCTGGTAACATCACAATTTGGTTTGGGAACTGCTCTGCCCAGGACAAGAAGGCTCTGCAGAGAGTAGTGCGTTTGGCTGAACGCACTATGGGAAATACACTCGCCCTCCTGCAGGACCTATACATCAGAAGGTGCAACTCCAGAGCCAACAAGATCATGGGGGACAGCAACAACATGACAGCAACGGACTGTTCCAGCTGCTACGTTCAGGCAAACGCCTCCATTGCCATGCTGTGCCAGAGGCCATTAGGACTGTAAACTCTTATCTCACCAGGGACTAACCTTACTGTACCAATTTACTGTACACAAAAAAGCTGGAGAAACTCAGCAGGTGCAGCAGCATCTATGGAGCAAAGGAAATAGGCAACGTTTCGGGCCGAAACCCTTCTTCAGACTGATCGGAGCTGGGGGGGGGGGGGGGGGGGGGAAGAAAAAGGAAAAAGGAGGAGGAGCCCGAAGGCTGGGGGATGGGAGGAGACAGCAGGGGGACTGAGGAAGGGGAGGAGACAGCAGGGACTAACAAAATTGGGAGAATTCGATGTTCATGCCCCCAGGATGCAGACTCCTCAAGCAGAATATGAGGTGCTGTTCACTCCAATTTCTGGTGTTGCTCGCTGTGGCCATGGAGGAGACCCAGGACAGAGAGGTCGGATACGGAGTGGGAGGGGGAGTTGAAGTGCTGAGCCACCAGGAGGTCAGCTTGGTTATTGCGGACCGAGCGGAGGTGTTCGGCGAAACGATCGCCCAACCTCCGCTTGGTCTCACCGATATAGATCTGCTGACATCTAGAGCAGCGGGTGCAATAGATGAGGTTGGAGGAGATGCAGGTGAACCTCTGTCGCACCTGGAACGACTGCTTGAGTCCTTGAATGGAGTCGAGGGGGGAGGTAAAGGGACAAGTGTTGCATCTCTTGCGGTTGCGAGGGAAAGTGCCCGGGGAGGGGGGGTGGTGCGGGAGGGAAGGGAGGAATTGACAAGGGAGTTATGGAGGGAGCGGTCTTTGCGGAAGGCAGATATGGGGGGAGATGGGAAGATGTGGCGAGTGGTGGGGTCACGTTGGTGGTGGGGAAACCGACGGACGATTATTTGTTGTACTCACTACTGTTGTGTGGTGTCTTTTTAAAATTGCTGTTTTTTTCTTTATTTTTTTCTCCCACAAATATGTAATTACTGATTCTGTTCCGTTCTGTTTTGTAGTTTTTTTGCATAATCCGCGAGCATTGCCACTTTTCATTTCACTGCACATCTTGTATGCGTATATGACGAATAAACTTGACTTGAAATTGATTTCCACCAATATGGACAGACTGTGGTCTGCGGATGAGGCACGATGCAACCAGTCAGCATGCTCTCTACTGTGCACCTGTAGAAGTTCGAGAGAGTCCTCCTTGACATACCGACTCTCCGTAATCTTCTCAGGAAGTAGAGGCGAACACTATTGCAAGGTTTAGTTTAGAGATACAGCACAGAAACAGGCCCGACATTATGCTACACTTATCGATTTACCTCCCCCCCTTGGCTCCATTCAAGGACCCTAAGCAGTCATTCCAGGTGCTGCAGAGGTTCACCTGCACCAACCTCATCCGTTGCTCTAGGTGTCAGCTGCCCTACATCGATTGCTTCGCCCAACACCTCCGCTCGGTTTGCAATTATTTTTTAAATTTCAAAATAGACTTTATTCAATTGATAAATATATACAATTCCTGAACCATTCAAACAAACAAAATTCATCCGACATTTTCGGAGACTATACAAGTTTTTCCTGTAAAATTTTTTTTACATTTGTCAAATTTCGCCACACAGTCCCCCACCCATGCCACTCATGTGGCCCCCTGGCGTGGGATACCTTCCCTTAATTTAATTTGAGGGGCGTCTCCACCATACCGTGCCCCCATGTCCAGCAGCGGCAGGACCCTAGACTGTGGCCCTCCCCCACCGAGCCTTGGCGTTGGCTGCACCAAGCTTCAGCGAGTCCCTTAGCACGTACTCCTGCAGTCTGCAGTGGGCCAGTCGGCAACATTCCCTGACGGACATCTCGCTCTGCTGGGTGGTGAGCAACGCTCGGGCAGACCAAAGAGCGTCTTTCACCGAGTTGATGACCCACCAGCAGCTCCGCTCGGTTTGCAATAACCAACCTGATCTCCCGGTGGCTCATCACTTCAACTCCCCCTCCCATTCCCGTTCCCAATCCGACCTTTCTGTCCTGGGCCTCCTCCATGGCCAGAGTGAGGACCACCGTACATTGGAGGAGCAGCACCTCATATTCCGCTTGGGCAGTCTGCACCCCAGCAGCATGAACATTGACTTCTCTAATTTCAGGTAGTCCCTGCTTTCTCCTCCCCTTCCCAGCTCTCCCTCAGCCCACTGGCTCCTCCTCTTCCTTTCTTCTTCCCGGCCCCCCCCCCACCACCCTCACATCAGTCTGAAGCAAAGATCCTGCAGCGAGCAAGATAGTCCACTCGACGAAAAAAGACATAGTACGGTCATGGGCAGATTCGTGGGTAATTTTCGGCCCCATTCCCGTAACCGGCTTCCGTCTCCGCACCAAAGATCCCGTAGCGGAGCAAAGATACTAGTGCGGAGACGGAAGCCGGTTACGGAAACATCCTGGTAAATATAAAAGTTCTTTGGTAAAAATCTTCTCATTTTCAGAATTTTAATTTATTAACACAAACTGTTCCCCCGCAATGTTGATCACACTGAGAGTCGGGTCGGGTCCGGTTACTGAAATGGATGAAAAAAGGCCCACGTTCTGTTCCGTTACACGTACGCCCATTGCATTTAGCAGGAGTGGTCTATCTTGCTCCGCTATAGGATCTTTGGTTAAGATAGGTGCAAAATACTGGAGTAACTCAGCGGAACAGGCAGCATACCTGGAGAGAAGGAATGGGTGACGTTTCGCGTCGAGACCCTTCGTCACCCATTCCTTCTCTCCAGACATGCTGCCTGTTCCGCTGAGTTACTCCAGCATTTCGAGTCTATTTTTAACGTTGAAATGTTTCTTTTTTATGTATTTTGAAAGATCACCCTAAACATCTGCGTGTGGAGTGGTCTATCTATAGGATCTTTGGTCTGAAGAAGGGCTTCGGCCCGAAACATCGCCTATTTCCTTCACTTCATAGATGCTGCCTCACCCGCTGAGTTTCTCCAGCATTTTTATCTACCTCCGACATGAAGAACGTTTCTCAATGATTTGAAGGCTTAAGAACTGAGGCTAGACGATTTGTAAACTTACCATTTCTGACCCTCTGCTTCCTGTTGTTGAACTTTATATCCAAACTGACCTTTCTTTGGACCATTGAAGGTTCTAGCCTCTTTGACGTTAATGTTGAATGAATCGCTGAAGCCTGTCGAAGCAGATATAGGATGGTTAGTTACGGAATAAGACTCCGTTACATGCAGTTCCACACTTCCCATCAAACATTCCTAAGTTCAGCATCCCATATTTAGCTTAGAAACAGGCCCTTCAGCCCAACTCGCCCACACCGGCCAACATGTCCCAGCTACAGTGAAATTAGGTGCAAAGGCCATTCGGCCCTTCGAGCCTGCACCGCCCAATATGATCCGGCCATCCAACAGTATCCTGTACCTGCCTTCTCTCCATACCCCCTGACCCCTTAGCCAAAGGGCAAACTCCCTCTGTCTGCCAGGGCTGGCCTCAACTACCCTCTGTGGCAGAGAATTCCAGAGATTCACCACTCTCTGTGTGAAAAAGTTCTTCTCATCTCGGTTTTAAAGGATTTCCCCCTTCTCCTTAAGCTGTGACCCCTTGTCCTGGACTTCCCTACATCGGGAACAATCTTCCTGCATCTAGCCTGTCCAACCCCTTAAGAATTTTGTAAGTTTCTATAAGATCCCCTCTCAATCTTCTAAATTCTAGAGAGTATAAACCAAGTCTATCCAGTCTTTCTTCTTCATAAAGACAGTCCTGACATCCCAGGAATCAGTCTGGTGAACCGTCTCTGCACTCCCTCTATGGCAATAATGTCCTTCCTCAGATTTAGAGACCAAAACTGTACGCAATACTCCAGGTGTGGTCTCACCAAGACTCTGGACAACTGCAGTAGAACCTCTCTGCTCCTATACTCAAATCCTTTTGCAATGAAAGCTAACATACCATTCGCTTTCTTTACTGCCTGCTGCACCTGCATGCCTACCTTCAATGACTGGTGTACCATGACACCCAGGTCTCGCTGCATCTCCCCCTTTCCCAATCGGCCACCATTTAGATAATAGTCTGCTTTTTTTTGCCAAAAAAAACCTCAATTTAATTATACTGCATCTGCCAAACATTTGCCCACTCTGGTTAGGGATAACCAGACACTAGTTATAGAGTGATACAGCACGGAAACAGGCCCTTCGGCCCAACTGGCCCACACCGGCCAACAATGTCCCAGCTACCCTTGGTCCATATCCCTTCAAACCTGTCAATAGACAATAGGTGCAGGAGTAGGCCATTCGGCCCTTCGAGCCAGCACCGCCATTCAATGTGATCATGGCTGATCATCCTCAATCAGTAACCCATTCCTGCCTTCTCCCCATATCCGCTATCTTTAAGAACCCTATCCAACTCTCTCTTGAAAGCATCCAGAGAACCGGCCTCCACCCCTCTCTTGAGGCAGAGAATTCCACAGACTCATAACTCTCTGTCCTATCCATGTACACCTGTCTAAAGGCTTCTTAAACGATGGGATAGTCCCAGCCTCAACTACCTCCTCTGGCAGCTTGTTCCATACACCCACCACCCTCTGTGTGAAAATGTAACCTCTCGGATTCCTATTAAATCTTTTCCCCTTCACCGTGAACCCGTGTCCTCTGGTCCTCGATTTTCCTACTCTGGGCAAGAGACTACCCGATCTATTCCTCTCATGATTTTGTACACCTCTATAAGATCACCCCTCATCCTCCTGCGCTCCAGGGAATAGAGACCCAGCCCTGCCCCAACCTCTCCCTGTAGCTCACACCCTCTAGTCCCGGCAACATCCTCGTAATTCTCGTTGGCCTATTTCCTTCATCATCGTAACTTTTTTTGCAAATCCTTCAATTATATCTCTCCACATCACCGCCTATATCTCTCGTTTCCCTTATCCCTAACCAGTGTGAAGGAGGGTCTCGACCCGAAACGCCACCCATTTCCTTCTCTCCAGAGATGCTGCCCGTCCCACTGAGTTACTCCAGCTTTTTGTGTCTATCTTCGGCTTAAACCAGCATCTGCAGTTCCTTTATCCACATTCCTCGGTTACAACGCCTCATCAACGCCTCCACTTCCTGAGAAGATTGCGGAGATTCTGTATGTCAGAGAGGATTAGAAACATAGAAACATAGAAAACAGGTGAGGGGAAGGGGCCATTCGGCCCTTCGAGCCAGCACCGCCATTCAATATGATCATGGCTGATCATCCCCAATCAGTACCCCGTTCCTGCTTTTCCCCCATATCCCTTGACTCCACTATTTTTAAGAGCTCTATGTAACTCTCTCTTAAAAGCATCCAGAGAACCAGCCTCCACTGCCTTCAGAGGCAGAGAATTCCACAGATTTCTTGGTGAAAAGGTTTTTCCTCGTCTCCGTTCTAAATGGTTTACCCATTATTCGCAAACTGTGTGTGGCCCCTGGCTCTAAATGGTTGCCAATCACCCATTATTATTAACAAATCGTTTGCTATGTCGTTCTTCCTAAATGCATTTCGTTGTCTCTGTACTGTACACTGACCCCAATTAAAAATTGATCGAATCGGAACTTGAATCTGTTCTGAATCTGAATCTGAACATGTTTCCTGCCTCTAGCTTGTCCAAACTCTTATATGTTTCAATAAGAACACCCTCTCATCCTTCTAAATTCCAGAGTGTACAACCTCCAGGGAGAGTCCGAATACACTTAGCTCCTCGAAAGGAGAACTTATAAACTGGAGTGGTTATTTGTCCGAGGAAGTTTACTGTTTGCAACAACCTGGCAGGTTGAACTGTGAGTGGGTTGCAGAGTGGCAGGCTGTTACTGTACTTAGCCGGGGAGACAAAAAGCCACCTACACCAAATGACAAGTCGGGGAATTTTCACTCTAATTGTAAAAACAAACCTGTCTCTAGCAACCACATCGTAAAGTCCCGATGTCAAGTCAAGTCAACTTTATTTGTCACATACACATACAAGATGTACAGTGAAATGAAAGTGGCAATGCCTGCTGATTATGCCCTAGGAGACCACACCTGGAGTATTGTGTGCAGTTTTGGTCCCCTAATTTGAGGAGGGACATTCTTGCTATTGAGGGAGCCCAGCGTAGGTTTACAAGGGCTGCCTTGTTTCGCTGCCTCAAAAAGGCTGGCAGTATAATCAAAGACCCACACCATCCTGGCCACACACTCATCTCCCTACTACCTTCAGGTAGAAGGTACAGGAGCCTGAAGACTGCAACAACCAGGTTCAGGAATAGCTACTTCCCCACAGCCATCAGGCTATTAAACCTGGCTTGGACAAAACTCTGAACATTAATAACCCATTATCTGTCATTTTGCACTTTATCAGTTTATTTATTCATGTGTTTTGTAGTCAATGCCTATTATGTTTTGTGTGCTGAAGCAAAGCAAGATGAGAAGAACGTTTTTCACACAGAGAGTGGTGAATCTCTGGAACTCTCTGCCGCAGAGGGTAGTCGAGGCCAGTTCATTGGCTATATTTAAGAGGGCGTTAGATGTGGCCCTTGTGGCTAAGGGGATCAGAGGGTATGGAGAGAAGGCAGGTACGGGATACTGAGTTGGATGATCAGCCATGATCATATTGAATGGCGGTGCAGGCTCGAAGGGCCGAATGGCCTACTCCTGCACCTAATTTCTATGTTTCTATATTTCTAAGAGTTTCATTGTCATCAGGGACACATGGCAATAAACTCGAATTTGAACTTGAACAAGGTTAATTCCCGGGATGGCGGGACTGTCATAGCCTGAGAGAATGGAGCGGCTGGGCTTGTACACTCTGGAGTTTAGAAGGATGAGAGGGTATCTTATTGAAACATGTAAGATTATTTAGGGTTTGGACCCGCTAGAGGCAGGAGACATGTTCGGGGATGTTGGGGGAGTCCAGAACCAGGGGCCATACACACACAGTTTAAAAATAAGGGGTCGGCCATTTAGAACGGAGACGAGGAAACACTTTTTCTCACAGAGAGTTCTGAGTCTGTGGAATTCTCTGCCTCAGAGGACGGTGGAGGCCGGTTCTCTGGATACTTTCAAGAGAGAGCTAGATAGGGCTCTTAAAGATAGCGGAGTCAGGGGATATGGGGAGAAGGCAGGAACGGGGTACTGATTGTGGATGGTCAGCCATGATCACATTGAATGGCGGTGCTGGATCGAAGGGCCGAATGGCCTCTACTCCTGCACCTATTGTCTATTGTGTATTGATAACTGAAAAGCTAGTGGCGTAACCATCGAAGCATGACTCATGAAACGTGCGACACGTGCGACACTCTACAGGCTACTAACAAATCAGAATAGAATAGAATAGTTTCTTTATTGTCACTGTAAAGGTTGTTCATGAGCCATGTACAATGAAATTTAAAAATGTCAGCCGTTCAAACATTTCTAAAAGCTAACGATACATACAAGGTAAAATATTAAAAGATAAACAACTAAATAAATATCACGAAATCAGTATGTCATTTTGGCTTCCGTAAATTGCCCCTCTAGCTTGTAGGACGCGGACGTGGGATAGCATGGAACGGGTGGGCTGAAGGGCCTGTTTCAGGCTGCAATTCCAAACCCAAAGCCCAGTCGACTGCAGCAAGCCTATTCGCGATGTTTGCAAAGGCTGCTTGTGCATGAAATGTTGACATAAAAACTGCGGCGACTGGAATTTGGATAGGATGTGTGTGTGTGTGTGTGCGCGCGGGATTTTCAGAAAAACACCTCTCTGCAGACACACGCACACGCACACACACCGACTCCGAACACAGTAAGCCTGCATTTACCTCAGTTGCGTTTGAGGTCGGTGGTGGAAAATGCACTACCTTTCAAGCCTCCGTTCCCGAAACATTTGGCCCTAGCCACCTATACAAATAATGGTTTACATTGGAAGATGTTTAATCACTCTTTCCACCAGCGTCTGGGGGGGGGGTGGTATAAATCACCGATTGAGGACTCAGCACGTGTAACACCAAAATAAACATCCACCAGGCGAACAGCTGCGATGTTTGTTTTTCTCCTGGGCAAATTTATTTGGGAGGATAGCTCCAGGTAGCCGTGTGAAATGGGATATCGCAGCAAGAGGGGTACTCAATGAATGAAGGTGAAAAGGCGACCACTGGCATTTCTGGTGAAGCTTGCTGAATTTGGAGTAAGATTGTGATTCAGCCCGGGCCTGGAGAGAAAAGTCAAACAGAGAGGCTGTTCTCTACCAACAGTGGAAGGTCTGTCACAACTATATCCTCCACGCCCTCCCTCCCCACACAGGAAGAGGCAACCCCACCCACACTAAAAACACCATCGTGATTAGAGGGCTCACAAAAAATCCATGGAGCCCTGATTATATTTTTAACATCTAACTTTGGCCTGTTATCCGTGTTAGCTTTCATTGCAAAAGGATTTGAGTATAGAAACATAGAAATTAGGTGCAGGAGTAGGCCATTCGGCCCTTCGAGTCTGCACCGCCATTTAATATGATCATGGCTGATCATCCAACTCAGTATCCCGTACCTGCCTTCTCTCCATACCCTCTGATCCCCTTGGAAACAAGGGCCACATCTAACTCCCTCTTAAATATAGCCAATGAACTGTGGCCTCAACTACCCTCTGTGGCAGAGAGTTCCAGAGATTCACCACTCTCTGTGTGAAAAAAGTTCTCCTCATCTCGGTTTTAAAGGATTTCCCCCTTACCCTTAAGCTGTGACCCCTTGTCCTGGACTTCCCCAACATCGGGAACAATCTTCCTGCATCTAGCCTGTCCAACCCCTTAAGAATTCTGTATGTTTCTATAAGATCCCCTCTCAATCTCCTAAATTCTAGAGAGTATAGGAGCAGGGAGGTTTATACTCTCTAGACTTGCAGTTGTACAGGGTCTTGGTGAGACCACACCTGGAGTATTGCGGGAAATCCTTTACAGTTTTGGTGGTGAATCTCCTCTGCCACAATCTAGAGGAAGGACATTATTGCCATTAAGAGGGAGTGCAGAGAAGGTTTCACCAAAGACTTTCGATTTCTGGGATGGGATAAGGGAAACAGGACGGTCTTATGAATAAAAGAATAATGGACATATGGAAAGTTTATACCCATCTGAGAACCTGAGATGGGGGAGGGAGAGAGAGAGAGACCCCTCATCCTTCTAAGACAATCCAACCCGTTCCTATACCCCAAGCCTGACTCCGCTATCTTTAAGCTCCATCTCTCTCTCTTGAAAGCATATGACAGTCCCCGCTCAGAGAATCCCAGATTTCTGGAATTTTTTCCCTTCCGTAAGCCAACCCCTTATCTGCAAACTGTCCCTCAATAGCAAGAATGTCCTTTCCAAGCAAATTCTTATGGGATCCCCAAAACCAATGCACCACAATACTCCAGGGAATGTGGTACGCTCACTAATAGGGCCCTGTGCAACTGCAGAAGGGCCCCAACTCTCTTGCTCCTATACTCGACTCCTCTTGCTATCAAGGCCAACATGCCATTCGCTTTCTTCACCGCCTGCTGTACCTGCATGCTTACTTTCATAGACTGATGAACAAGGACCCCCAGATCCCGATGTACTTCCTCTTTTCCCAACAGTCCCGCCATCCCGGGAATTAACCTAGTGACTGATACTGTTCCATAGGGCCCAGCCCCAGAAGGCACAGAGGCACTGACTACCTCGGGTGCAAGTAATATCTTAAGTAAAAATAGCCTATAACTCGCTAGGGGGAAAAAAAAACATTTCAAACCGGAAAAGTAAGAGAATGTACTGTTAATCAAATTTCAACAGAACTGTTTGACTTTCTTTAACGTAGTTTGCTTAGGAAATTACCTCATGGGAATGAGCTCGCACAGGTAGGCCCCTTGTTACAGGCGCTCCTTTCATTTTTATTCTCGTTCCTCATAATTTAGTTTAGTTTTAGTGATACAGCATGGAGACTGACCCATTCGGCCCACCGACCCTTATCTTATTGAAACATATAAGATTATTAAGGGTTTGGACATGCTAGAGGCAGGAAACATGTTCCCGATGTTGGGGGAGTCCAGAACCAGGGGCCACACACAGTTTAAGAATAAGGGGTAAGCCATTTAGAACGGAGACGAGGAAACAATTTTTCACACACAGAGTGGTGAGTCTGTGGAATTCTCTGCCTCAGAGGGCGGTGGAGGTCGGTTCTCTGGATGCTTTCAAGAGAGAGCTAGATAGGGCTTTTAAAGATAGTGGAGTCAGGGGATATAGGGAGAAGGCAGGAACGGGGTACTGATTGGGGATGATCAGCCATGATCACATTGAATGCTGGCTTGAAGGGCTGAATGGCCTACTCCTGCATCTATTGTCTATTGTCCATTGACTTGGGTGGGATACGAACAGAGAGAGAGAGAGAGAGAGAGGGAATGCAAGGGTTACTTGGTTAGAGAAATCTATCTTCATACCGCTGGGTTGTAAGCAAAATGGGATGTAAAAAGTTAACAGAAATAAGAGATACTCAAAATATACAATAGACAATAGGTGCAGGAGTAGGCCATTCGGCCCTTCGAGCCAGCAACGCCATTCAAAGTGATCATGGCTGATCATCCACAATCAGTACCCCGTTCCTGCCTTCTCCCCATATCCCCTGACTCCGCTATCTTCAAGAGCCCTATCTAGCTCTCTCTTGAAAGCATCCAGAGAACTGGCCTCCACCGCCCTCTGAGGCAAAGAATTCCACAGACTCACAACTCTCTGTGAGAAAAAGTGTTTGCTCGTCTCCGTTCTAAATGGCCGACCCCTTATTTTTAAACTGTGTGTGTGTGTGGCCCCTGGTTCTGGACTCCCCCAACATCGGGAACATGTTTCCTGCCTCCAGCGTGTCCAAACCCTTAACGATCTTATATGTTTCAATCGATAGAGAGAGGGGGGAGATAAATCCTTCCTTACCTTTCCACACAGCGAGGAAGTATAGGATGACAGAGCATCTGTTAAACTCCATGGCCACAAATGAAGTGCGGGAAGAGGGCAGCAGGAATATCGCACGCAGACTCTGATGATGTCCCGGAGACAGCAGCGACCTAGAGTTTGTGCCCCTTGTTCATGCCGGCCACCACTGGAGGTGTCCTGTACGCGGTGTTTACTGCAACAGCAGCACGATTGCAGTAGTACGAGGCATTGCAGATGCCTTGGAGTTAGTTCAAGTCTGCGTTCCCATCACCTTTCCTCACTGCATCCAATTTTTGAACTTAAAAGTCAGGATGCTGATTTTTTTTGTTTCCCCCCAAGTTTATTTGCTTGCCGTCTGTTTCTCTCTGACTTTCCAGTCACTCTGCAAACATATTTCTAATTCCCTGCATATCCTGCTGAATAAACATATTTCTCCCTGATGCTATATTCCTTCTGCACATTAATTCCCTTCGACTTCGAGTGTCCCGATCTCCCAGCCACTGGCAATATTTTCTCATTCCCTAACTGAATGTAGCAGAGACTTTCCAGACTGTTTTACACATCACCTACTTTATAAACAGCCTGTGGTCGCAGTGAATAAACACAGCTCCTCCCCACTGGCACTCGACATCCACACTCCATCCAGTCACCGTCTCTGAAGCCTTCAGCTCCCGAGCCTTATTGCCCAAGATCTTCTGGCCCACCGCCCCGAGACTGCAGGCTCTCTCATTACATACAGCGGACACTTAAAGAGGGATTATACTTTTAATCTCTTAATTCTAACTTCATTGCACCGCCAGATCTTTTGAGACGTCGAGCACACTCCATTGGTACTCTGAAACGATATGATGTTTAAATTTGGGAAAAATCAGGAGTGACATTGTTGGCCCCTTGGTTAAATTCGATAGGACTTTGGGGAAGATTTATTCAGCATTTTCACACAACATAAATTGTCCCCTCTCCAACCGTTATAAAAATTATTTTACCTTTATACGGTGGAACGGACTTGACGATAAACAGGGACTTTGATTGTTGAAATTCTTTGCAGCTCAGATTCTGGTTTGCTTTATTTCCCTCTAGTTTAGGGGGGGTTTTGTTATTTCCCTTTTTCTCTTTTTTTTCTTTTTATATATAAGTTTTCTTTAAAAGATTAAACTATATTTACAGAGACCGGGAGGTTTATATTCAATGTGTATTTTGACACTGATCTCAAGTTCAAGTTCAAGTGAGTTTATTGTCATGTGTCCCTGTATAGGACAATGAAATTCTTGCTTTGCTTCAGCACAACAGAACATATAACCATATAACAATTACAGCACGGAAACAGGCCATCTCGGCCCTTCTAGTCCGTGCCGAACATAGTAGGCATTTACCACAAAACAGATGAGTGTGTCCATATACCGTGATATAAATGTATACACACACATGAATAAATAAATTGATAAAGTGCAAATAACAGATTATTTAAGAAGGAACTGCAGATGCTGGAAAACCGAAGGTACACAAAAAAGCTGGAGAAACTGAGTGGGTGCAGCAGCATCTATTGAGCGAAGGAAATAGGCAACATTTCGGCCCGAAACGTTGCCTATTTCCTTCGCTCCATAGATGCTGCTGCACCCGCTGAGTTTCTCCAGCTTATTTGTGTACCTGCAAATAACAGATAATTGGTTGTTAATAATCAAAGTTTTGTCCGAGCCAGGTTTAATAGGATAGGCTATAACCTATCATATTTAGGTTTTACCTGTTATTAATGTAATCCTAATCCCTATGTATCAATATCATTGTTATGTTTATTGTCATTCTTTTTTTTTTGTTTTGTTTTTGTTTTTGAAAAAAAAGCTAAAAAATAAAAAGATTTTAAAAGTAAGAAAGATCGTCGATACGTGCTTAAAATAAAGGATTAGCCGTCATTTGGGCCTCATTTACGCGATATATGTAAATTAGGTTGACGGGCGGGTTGCGCACAGTGAGGCGTGGAATCGTATGCGGTGGCGCGCGGTATCGCACGGCGCTCCAGGATTTAGTACAGGAACGAAATCCGCGCCCTCCACCTGCGTGACGTATCGCGTACGTACGTACGTATGCACGACGATGCGTTGGTGTCGTACGCTGGCGTCCCGACGTCTCACGTGTATCGCGTGGTAATGCATGGTTATGTCACCGTGCGTCAACGTCCTGCCGCGCGCCGCAGGGTATTCTAATGACGTCACGCGCACCAGACGGCTGTGACGACGCGTGATTTGAGGTCCAAACGAAATGCCGTTTCTGCAGCCATACATTACAAACAAATAGACCCAAGACACAACATAATTTACATAAACCTCCATCACATCGCTGTGATGGAAGGCCAAAAAAACTTATCTCTCCACTGCACTCCCCCCCCCCCCCATGTCAGAGTCAAAGTCAAAGTCAAAGCCCCCGGCTGGCGATTGTCCCGCGGCCATTAAAGCCACGCCGGGTGATGCAAGGTCGCACACCAGGTTCTTGATGTTAGAGCCCCCGGCGTGCGTTCGCAGAGTCCCGTAGCCATTCCAAGCCGCGCGGGGCGGTGCTGTAAGGCCCCACTCCAGGAGCTCTTCGACCCCGCAACTCGGGCGGGAGAAGTCGCCGTTGCGGGAGCCCTGAAAAGCGGTCTCCCTCCAGGGATCCGCGGGCTGCCGGTGCCGCCGTCCACCAGACCCGCAGTTGCAGCCTCCGAATCTCCGGAGGTCGGGCCGCAGCAGCGCTCCACCGCTCCAGACTCGGCCAGCTCTCCGTGACGGTGAGGTGAATAGTCGGCACCAGAGCCCCTGGTCTTCCTGTTGGAGGCCGCTCCTTGTTGCAGCCCCAATGACAACGGAGACCCGTTTTTGTTTTAACTAGCTCTTTTTCTTTTTTTCCTTTTCACACACACTAGACTTTCCTCTATTCTTTACTATCTCTTTCTTTCTTATCTCTCTCTTAAAAAAAAAAGGAAAGTTGGACAGAGAATGTATTATGTTAACATAATTTTGGGAACCTGTAAAAAGGTACCACTGTATTGCACTTACTTCTAATAAATTAAAAAAAAATGTAGGACAGGCCCTTAACTCAGCGGGTAAAGGCTGGATCTCTGGAGTGAAGGAATAGGTGACGTCTCGGGTCGAGACCCCTCTTCAGACGCAAAATAAAATACTTTGGCACCTTCTTCTTGTCACAAGGCGATGTCAGCTACTTTGCAAGTTTTGAAGGCAGATTGTGTATCTGGAATGGCTGCACAAATGTTTGATGTTTAGACACATGCCTTGGAAAAGATTTCAGAAGCCAGCCCTTGATGATATGCCCCTGGATTGATGCAATCGTAACTAGGATTTGAGAAGTTTCCATTGAAGCATGAAATTCTTCCTTATATACGATTTGGATTTGCTTTGGGACTGTCTCCAAGTTACTTTGAAGTAACTCTTCTCTTTTGATGTTTAAGAAGGAACTGCAGATGTTGGAAAATCGAAGGTAGACAAAAATGCTGGAGAAACTCAGCGGGTGAGGCAGCATCTTTGGAGCGAAGGAAATAGGTCTGAAGAAGGGTTTCGACCCGAAACTTTGCCTATTTCCTTCGCTCCATAGATGCTGCCTCACCCGCTGAGTTTATCCAACATTTTGGCACAGTCAACTCTTGATGATTTGCCCCTTGATTGATGCAATCGTAACTAGGACTTGAGACAAGTTTCCATTAAAGGATGAAATTCTCGAATTCTCATTTTCACACCTTGCCCTTCCTTATCTGTGTTAGCTCCTCCTCCCCTGACTCTCAGTCTGAAGAAGGGTCTCGACCCGAAACGTCGCCTATTCCAACGTCGGGAGCTCGCAGGTCACAGGTTGGTGACCTGTTTTTCCGGAGCTCCCGCATCTACAGTTGCGTCCACTGGACTGGAGGGCGGCAGCTTCTACCACCCCGGGCCACGGAGCTTGAACCGGCCCGTTCGCGGAGCTTGGTTGAGCCGCGGGACTTACTCACCATCATCCGGCAGGGTCACAACATCGGAGTTCGGAGTAATGCATTTCGTTGTCTCTGTACTGTACACTGACAATGACAATTAAAATTGAATCTGAATCTGAATCTGGAGGCCTGGATCGGCTCAGCGCAGAGGGAGAACAAGGAGGGAAGAGACAGAGACTTTAAGACTTTTGCCTCCATCACAGTGAGGAGGTGCCTGGTGAACTCACTGTGGTGGATGTTAATTTGTGTTTATTGTATGTTTTGTTATTTATTATTATATGTAGGACTGCAGGCAACGAAATTGATGACAACAAAGGAATCCAATCCAATGCTGCCTCACCCGCTGAGTTTCTCCAGCATTGTTGTCTACCTTCTCTTTTGATGTCGTGTTTTCACACCTTGCCCTTCCTTATCTCTGTGTCTCCCTCCTCTCAGTCTGAAGAAGGGTCTCGACCCGAAACGTCACCAGTTCCCTCTCTGTCCAGAGATGCTGATTGTCCCGCTGAGTGACTCCAGTATTTTGGGGGGAAGGCAGGAACGGGGTACTGATTGGGGATGATCAGTCATGATCACATTGAATGGCAGTGCTGGCTCGAAGGGCCGAATGGCCTCTACTCCTGCACCTATTGTCTATCAAGAAAAATCCTCAGGCGATTATATATTAAAAATAACCCAATCAACATTTTAGTTTTAGACACAAAAGGCTGGAGTCAGACATATCTCTGGAGAAAATGAATAGGTGACGTTTCGGGTCGAGACCCTTCTTTAGACTGATGCTGGTGCTGTCTGTGTGGAGTTTGCACGTTCTCCCCGTGACTTGCTTGGGTTTTCTCCGGGAGCTCCGGTTTCCTCCCACACTCCAAAGATGTACAGGTTTGTAGATTGACACGAGAAGCTGGAGTAACTCAGCGGGTCAGACAGCATCTCTGGAGAAAATACGTATGTGGCGTTTCTTTCAGAAGAATGGTCTTGACCCGAAACGGCACCTATTCAATAGACAATAGATGCAGGAGTAGGCCATTCGGCCCTTCAATGTGATCATGGCTGATCATCCCCAATCAGTACCCCGTTCCTGCCTTCTCCCCACACCTTGCCCTTCCTTATCTCTGTGTCTCCCTCCTCTCAGTCTGAAGAAGGGTCTCGACCCGAAACGTCACCAGTTCCCTCTCTGTCCAGAGATGCTGATTGTCCCGCTGAGTGACTCCAGTATTTTGTGTCTATCTCCGACGCACATACGTGGATCCACATCAATCCAAGATTTCATTGAACTATTTTAAAAAGGAGTGTGGAATTTCTTGCTGAAGTATTTGGCCGAAGATTTATCACACAGTCACTCGGGAACCAAAGATGACTTACTTCCACTTCATTTTCGTGTATGTCCTGAGATTTCTAGTGTGGCCAATGTGGAATCCAGACTGTTCGCAGATGGGGCAGGTCGGGAAGCGGGATTGCTTGCAAATTAATCCACTTCAATCTGCTCCCAATGCACTCATACCTTCCCAAATGCTCCTCATAAGGTCATAAGGGATAGGAGAAGAGTTAAGGGCATGTCCCACTTACGCAACTTTTTCAGCGACTGCCGACACCCGTCATAGGTCGTAACCGGTCGCCAAAAATCTCCAACATGTTGAAAATCCAGCGGCGACCAGAACAGGGTACGACATTTTGGGCGACTGCTCACGAACATACAGGCGTTACCCCGCGACATGTTGCCTCTCTTGTCGTGAGTCGTCTCCTCAGTCGCCCAAAGAGACATAGCGTCTTCCAGGTCGCCGCTGGATTTTCAACATGTTGAACATTTTCGGCGACTGATGACGGGTGCCGGCTGGGAGCCGCCGAAAAAGTTGAGTAAGTGGGACAGGCCCTTTAACCATATAACAATTACAGCACGGAAACAGGCCATCTCGACCCTTCTAGTCCGTGCCGAACACATAATCTCCCCTAGTCCCATATACCTGCGCTCAGACCATAACCCTCCATTCCCTTCCCATCCATATAACTAACCAATTTATTTTTAAATGATAAAAACGAACCTGCCTCCACCACCTTCACTGGAAGCTCATTCCACACAGCTACCACTCTCTGAGCAAAGAAGTTCCCCCACATGTTACCCCTAAACTTCAGTCCCTTAATTCTCATGTCATGTCCCCTTTGGTCAAGTCTGCCCCGCCATTCAATCGTGACCTGATCTCCTATTTCCTTCGCTCCATAGATGCTGCCACACCAGCTGGGTTTCTCCAGCATTTTTGTCTACCTTCGATTTTTCCAGCATCTGCAGCTCTTTCTTAACCATCAGCTTATTTCCGGTCAGATGAAGGGTCCTACATCGGAAACATTAACTCTCTCTCTCTCTCTACAGCTGCTCACTGACCTGCTCAGTTTATCCAGAAGCCTAGATGCCTGAGGGGTTTGCAATGAAATTTCCTTCATCGCACTACTTTCCAGTCTTAAATGAAATACTCAAATGCAGTCGGAAATATGGAGAAAGTGAGAGGGGGGGGGGTTAAATGTGTTTATTAACAATATCAAGTTAGTTCAGGGAGTCCAGAACTAGGGGCCACAGTTTACGAATAAGGAGTAAGCCATTTAGAACGGAGACGAGGAAACACTTTTTCGCACAGAGTGGTAAGTCTGTGGAATTCTCTGCCTCAGAGGGTGGTGGAGGCCGGTTCTCTGGATGCTTTCAAGAAAGAGCTACATAGGGCTCTTAAATGTAGCGGTCAGGGGATATTGGGAGAAGGCAGGAACGGGGTACTGATTGGGGATGATCAGTCATGATCACATTGAATGGCAGTGCTGGCTCGAAGGGCCGAATGGCCTCTACTCCTGCACCTATTGTCTATCAAGAAAAATCCTCAGGCGATTATATATTAAAAATAACCCAATCAACATTTTAGTTTTAGACGCAAAAGGCTGGAGTCAGACATATCTCTGGAGAAAAGGAATAGGTGACGTTTCGGGTCGAGACCCTTCTTTAGACTGATGCTGGTGCTGTCTGTGTGGAGTTTGCACGTTCTCCCCGTGACTTGCTTGGGTTTTCTCCGGGAGCTCCGGTTTCCTCCCACACTCCAAAGATGTACAGGTTTGTAGATTGACACGAAAAGCTGGAGTAACTCAGCGGGTCAGACAGCATCTCTGGAGAAAATAAATATGTGGCGTTTCTTTCAGAAGAATGGTCTCGACCCGAAACGGCACCTATTCAATAGACAATAGATGCAGGAGGAGACCATTCGGCCCTTCAATGTGATCATGGCTGATCATCCCCAGTCAGTAACCCGTTCCTGCCTTCTCCCCATATCCCTTGACTCCGCTATCTTTAAGAGCCCTATCTAGCTTTCTCCTGAAAGTATCCAGCGAACCGGCCTCGACCTGTTCCGGGCAAGAGGGTGAGTGAGTGGGGAGGAGGGGTGGGGGGCAAGAGGTCACAACCCCAGGGGCAGAGGGTCCTGTGTGTGTGTGTGTGGGGGGGGCGGGGTGGGAATGTCACCATTGATAGACAATAGACAACAGGTGCAGGAGGAGGCCATTCGGCCCTTCGAGCCAGCACCGCCATTCAATGTGGTCATGGCTGATCATCCCCAATCAGTACCCCGTTCCTGCCTTCTCCCCATATCTCCTGACTCTCGCTATCTTTAAGAGCCCTATCTAGCTCTCTCTTGAAAGAATTCTCTCCAGAGAACCGGCCTCCACCGCCCTCTGAGGCAGAGAATTCCACAGACTCACCACCCTCTGTGAGAAAGTGTTTCCTCGTGTCCGTTCTAAATGGCTTACCCCTTATTCTTAAACTGTGTGTGGTCCCTGGTTCTGGACTCCCCCAACATCGGGAACATGTTTCCTGCCACTTTAATTTTATTCCTTTTCTCCAGAGATGCTGTCTGACCCGCTGAGTTACTCCAGCTTTTTGTGTCTATCTTCGTGTTTAAACCAGAATCTGCAGTGAGTTCATTCCGACATAATTCAGTTTTAGAACTGAATTGCACATGGAGCTACACTGCCCCATAATGGTGACTCTTTTGCTAGCATAGAGTGCACCTACACTGCTCATAACACATACACTACGAACAATGCGCAGTGGTTCATGTTGATTATTTAAGTTACGGCCCCAGGGGCTAGGAACGTGAAATTTGTGAAAGACAATAGACAATAGGTGCAGGAGTAGGCCATTTGGCCTTTCGAGCCAGTACTGCCATTCAATGTGTTTAAGAAGGAACTGCAGATGCTGGAAAATCAAAGGTACACAAAAATGCTGGAGAAACTCAGCGGGTGCAGCAGCATATATGTCTGAAGAAGGGTTTTGGCCCGAAACGTTGCCTATCTCCTTCGATCTATAGATGCTGCTGCACCTGCTGAGTTTCTCCAGCATTTTTGTGTACCTCCGCCATTCAATCTGATCATGGCTGATCATCCCCAATTGGTACCCCGTTCCTGCCTTCTCCCCATATCCCCTGACTCCGTTATCTTTAAGAGCCCTATCTAGAAAGCATTTAGAGAACCGGCCTCCACCGCCCTCTGAGGTAGAGAATTCCACAGACTCAACACTCTCTGTGAGAAAAAGTGGTTCCTCGTCTCCGTTCTTAATGGCATACTCCTTATTCTTAAACTGTGCACCCTGGTTCTGGACTCCCCCGACATCGGGAAAATGTTTCCTGCCTCTAGCGTGTGTCCAAACCCTTAACAATCGTATATGTTTCAATAAGATACCCTCTCATCCTTCTAAACTCCAGAGTGTACAAGCCCAGCTGCTCCATTCTCTCAGCATATGACAGTCCCGCCATCCTGGAAATTAACCTTGTAAACCTACGCTGCACTCCCTCAAAAACAAGAAGGTCCTTCCTCAAATTAGGGGACCAAAACTGTACACAATACTCCAAAATTGAGTAATTTAGTAAATTGAAATAAAAATTGTTGCTAAAAGCCATCTGGTTCACAGAATGTCCTTCCTCAAATTAGTCGAGTTGGAGATGCTTTTGGGGTGCATCTTTGTATGTGTTGATGTTCGGCAACTTGAGCGTCCAGGAGCTGAAAAGACTGCAGAAAGTTGTGACCACTGCCCAGTCTATCATCGGCTCTGACCTCCCCACCATCGACGGAATCTATCGCAGTCGCTGCCTCAAAAAGGCTGCCAGCATCATCAAGCACATCCTGGCCACTCATTCATCTCTCCATTGCTGCCATCAGGTAGAAGGTACAGAATCCTGAAATCTGGTACATCCAGGTTCAGGAATAGCTTCTTCCCCACAGCCATCAGGCCATTAAACCTGGCTCGGACAAAACTCTGATTATTATGAACCCATTTTCTGTTATTTGCAGTGTTTAAGAGGGAACTGCAGATGCTGGAGAATCGAAGGTTACACAAAAAAGCTGGAGAAACTCAGCGGGTGCAGCAGCATCTATGGAGCAAAGGAAATAGGCAACGTTTCGGGCCGAAACCCTTCTTCAGACTGATCGGGGGCGGGGGCGGTTCCCCTCCCACTCCGTCTCCGACCTCTCTGTCCTGGGTCTCCTCCATGGCCACAGCGAGCAGCACCGGAAATTGGAGGAACAGCACCTCATATTCCGTTTGGGGAGTCTGCATCCCGGGGGCATGAACATCGAATTCTCCCAATTTTGTTAGTCCTTGCTGTCTCCTCCCCTTCCTCAGCCCCCCTGCTGTCTCCTCCCATCCCCCAGCCTTCGGGCTCCTCCTCCTCCTTTTCCCGTTCTTGTCCCCGCCCACCCCCACCCCTGATCAGTCTGAAGAAGGGTTTCGGCCCGAAACGTTGCCTATTTCCTTCGCTCCATAGATGCTGCTGCACCCGCTGAGTTTCTCCAGCTTTTTTGTGTAACCTTCTGTTATTTGCACTTTATCAGTTTATTTATTCATGTGTGTATATATTTATATCATAGTATATGGACACACTTATCTGTTTTGTAGTAAATGCCTACTATGTTCTGTGTGCTTAAGCAGAGCAAGAATTTCATTGTCCTATACAGGGACACATGACAATAAACTCACTTGAACTTGAACTTGAGATCTCTGATGCAGGCTGGTAGGGTATTCCAATCCCTTGCTGTCTTGAAGAAAAACAAGTTAGAAAGTGCTAATGAAGTGCCACGAGGAATGAGATCATTTCCAGCTTGGTAGCTTCTGGTTGACATGCCTACGGGTGCTTTTGTCAACAGGACGTGGCCCTCCATCTTTATATCAATAGTGGTAATAATTCTGGATCTTTCCTTTTTAATATATATTTTATTGGAAGTAATTGTACAAAAAACTTGACAATTTCACAGCTCGGGCACAGCTTCAATATTAACATTTTTCAAACAGAACATTAAATTAAAAAGAGAAGAAAGAGAAGAGAGAAAAAGGAAAGAAAAAAGAGGAGATATGTCCATCGACCCACCCATGCGCCCTCTCACCCAGCCCCTACGATCAGTTTTGAATGTGTTCAACCTTTGTGTTGCTCAAGAAATTCAATAAAAGGAGACTATATTTTTAAAAATTGTTCTGGTTTACCATTGGGGAGTCCAGAACCAGGGGCCACAGTTTAAGAATAAGGAGAATAAGCCATTTAGAACGGAGACGAGGAAATACTTTTTCTCTCAGAGAGTGAGTCTGTGGAATTCCCTGCCTCAGAGGCCTGGTTCTCGGGATACTTTCAAGAGAGAGCTAGATAGGGCTCTTAAAGTTAGCGGAGTCAGGGGATATGGGGAGAAGGCAGGAACGGGGTACTGATTGGGGATGATCAGCCATTGAATGACGGTGCTGGCTCGATGGGCCAAATGGCCTACTCCTGCACCTATTGTCTATCATTCGAGACAAAACTAATTCTCTCTAGATGTAGTGCATGTCTTTTCGGTGATCCACATCTTCACTGAAGGGACTGCTGTCTCTTTCCAGAATTTAAGAATAAGTTTTTTTTGCTGATATTAGACTGTAATGGAGAAAAGGTCCTTGAGAGACCGTTAGATTGCTACATGCCTCTGATATTCCCAGTATTATCAATTTTGGGTCTGGCTCTAATGGGGTTTTCAGCAAAGATCCTATAGTAGAGCAAGATAGACCACTCCTGCTAAATGCAATGGGCTGACGTGTAGTATGCAACAGTGCAGAACATAGGCCTTTTTTTAAAAATCCATTTCAGTAACCCGACCCGACCCAATCCGACTCGCAGTGTGATCAACGTTGCAGGGGAACAGTTTGTGTTAATAAATTATAATTCTGAAAATGAGAAGATTTTTACCAAATAAATTTTATTTGTATGAGGATGTTTCCGTAACCGGATTCCGTCCCCGCACTAGTATCTTTGCTCCGCTATGGGATCTTTGGTGCGGAGACGGAAGCCGGTTACGGAAATGGGGCCGAAAATTACTCATGAATCTACCCATGACCGTGCTATGCCTTTTTCGTCGAGTGGTCTATCTTGCTCGCTGTAGGGTCTTTGGTTTTCAGTGTTCTGGAGGTGACGCTGAATACTGATTTCTTGATCTTTACATGGAATATTTTGGAGGACCGAGGACCTGGTTTGGCTCAGCCACCAAGCACGACACCTGGAGGCTGCAGCGAATCGTCCGATCAGCAGGGAAGGTTATTGATTGCAACCTTCCCTCCATTGATGAACTGTGCACTTTGCACAAGGGCCAGGAAGCGAGCGGGCAAGTTCATCTCTGACCACGCTCACCCTGGCCACAAAGACTTTGAATCACTTCCCTCTGGAAGGCGACTGCGGACTGTCAAAGCTGCCACAGCCAGACATAAAAAGTTTGTATCCACGAGTAGTTGCTCTACTCAACAGCAAAAAATCTGTAGCCGCCCTTTGATCTGGTATTTTGTTGGTTCACATGCTGTTCTATCATTAATGTTTTATTATTATTTAATGTTTAGTGTTTTCTGAGTCATTCGTATGTCATGTTGTTACTTGTGGGCGGAGAACCAAGGCAAATTCCTTGTATGTGAACACTTGGCCCTTCTGCTGTTGTAGAGCCCTAGTGAGACCACACCTGGTGTATTGTGTGCAGTTTTGGTCCCCTAATTTGAGGAGGGACATTCTTGCTATTGAGGGAGTGCATCGTACGTTTACAAGGTTAATTCCCAGGATGGCGGGACTGTCATATGCTGAGAGAATGGAGCGGCTGGGCTTGTACACTCTGTAGTTTAGAATGATGAGAGGGGATCTCATTGAAACATGTAAAATTGTTAAGGGTTTGGACACCCTAGAGGCAGGATACATGTCCCCGATGTTGGGGGAGTCCAGAACCAGGGGCCACACACACACTCTAAGAATAAGGAGTCAGCCATTTAGAACAGAGACGAGGAAACACTTTTCTCACAGAGAATTGTAAGTCTACTCCTGCACCTATTGTCTATTAAGGGATTGGACACGCTAGAGTCAGGAAACATGTTGTCGATGTTGGGGGAGTCCAGAACCAGGGGCCACACACACATTCCAAGAATAAGGGATCGGCCATTTAGAACTGAGACGAGGGAACACGTTTTCCTCACAGAGAGTTGTGAGTCTGTGGAATTCTCTGCCTCAGAGGCCGGTTCTCTGGATACTTTCAAGAGAGAGCTAGATAGGGCTCTTAAAGATAGCAGAGTCAGGTGATATGGGGAGATGGCAGGAACGGGGTACTGATCGGGGATGATCAGCCAGGATCACATTGAATGGCAGTGCTGGCTCGAATAGACTCACAACTCTCTGTGTTTCCTCGTCTCCGTTCTAAATGGCCTACTCCTTATTCTTAAACTGTGTGTGTGGCCCCTGGTTCTGGACTCAACCAACATCGGGAACATGTTTCCTGCCTCTAGCGTGTCCAAACCCTTAATAATCTTATATGTTTCAATGAGATCGCCTCTCATCCTTCTAAACTCCAGAGTGTACAAGCCCAGCCGCTCCATTCTCTCAGCATATGACAGATATTCCCGCCATCCCGGGAATTAACCTGTTGAACCTACGCTGCACTCCCTCAATAGCAAGAATGTCCTTCCTCAAATTAGTCGAGATGGAGATGCATTTGGGGTGCATCTTTGCATGTGTTGATGTTCGGCAACTTGAGCGTCCCGGAGCTGAAAAGAATGCAGAAAGTTGTGACCACTGCCCAGTCCATCATCGGCTCTGACCTCCCCACCATCGACGGGATCTATCGCAGTGGCTGCCAGCAACATCAAGGACATCCTGGCCACGTACTCATCTCTCAATTGCTGCCATCAGGTAGAAGGTACAGAAGCCTGACATCCAGGTTCAGGAACAGCTACTTCCCCACAGCCATTAGGCTATTAAACTCGCCATCAAACAAACTCTGAACTATAACAGCCTATTATCTGTTTATTTATGTGTGTATATATATATATGGTCTATGCTATATAGACACACTGAACTGTTCTGTATTTATGCTTACAATACTCTGTTGTGCTGCAGCAAGCAAGAATTTCATCGTCCTATCTGGGACACATCCTTCATAGCAAAAGGATTTGAGTATAGGAGCAGGGAGGTTCTACTGCCGTTGTACAGGGTCTTGGTGAGACCACACCTGGAGTATCGCGTACAGTTTTGGTCTCCTAATCTGAGGAAAGACATTCTTGCCATAGAGGGAGTACAGAGAAGGTTCACCAGACTGATTCCTGGGATGTCAGGACTTTCATATGAAGAAAGACTGGATAGACTCGGTTTGTACTCGCAAGAATTTAGAAGATTGAGGGGGGGGGGATCTTATAGAAACTTACAAAATTCTTAAGGGGTTGGACAGGCTAGATGCAGGAAGATTGTTCCCGATGTTGGGGAAGTCCAGAACAAGAGGTCACACAGTTTAAGGATAAGGGGGAAATCTTTTAGGACCGAGATGAGGAAAACATTTTTCACACAGAGAGTGGTGAATCTGCGGAATTCTCTGCCACAGAGGGTAGTTGAGGCCACACAGTTCATTGGCTATATTTAAGAGGGAGTTACATGTGGGCCTTGTGGCTAAAGGGATCAGGGGTATGGAGAGAAGGCAGGGATGGGATACTGAGTTGGATGATCAGCCATGATCATATTGAATGGCGGTGCAGGCTCAAAGGGTTGAGTGGCCTCTACTCCTGCACCTAATTTCTATGTTTCTATGTATGGTGAGAAGGCAGGTACAGGATACTGAGTTGGATGATCAGCCATGATCATATTGAATGGCGGTGCAGGCTCGAAGGGCTGAATGGCCTCTACTCCTGCACCTATTTTCTATGTTTCTCTGCCTCAGAGGGTGGTGGAGGCCAGTTCTCTGGATGCTTTCAAGAGGGAGCTAGATAGGGCTTGACTCTTGGTTTCTTGGTCCTCCAAAATATTCCAACTGGAATTTAAACTGGAGGTGGTGGAGGGAGGGATTAAGGCAGGAAGGGTTATTGGGAAGAAAGTGCTACTTTAAATGTAGTTGCATCTGGTTGGGTAACTATAGTTTGGTGGAGATTATTCCATGCTTTTAATTGGGTGGGAAGAACCCCAGATCAGATGTAGCTGGGATTCAAATTACTTTGTCATACAGTCATGTGTACAGTGGTGAGACAACTGCCTTCCAAGCAGTGACCTGGGTTCGATTCCCGGCATCTCCAGGGCTTGAACTATAGTTTTTTGGAGCATTTCGTTGTCCATACTGTACACTGCTGACAATTAAATTGAATCTGAATCTGAGCTGGGCTCTCTTAAAATAGCGTGTCAGGGGATATGGGGAAAGGCTTTCCACACAGAGTGTGAATCTCTGGAATCTGTCTTTAGTTGAGGCCACAGTTCATTGGCTATACAAGATTAGTTAGTGTGGCCCTTGGGCTAAGGGGATCTTAAAAAGAAGGCGGTAGGATACTGGTTGGATGATCAGCCATGATCAGAAGGCGGGAAGGCTCGAAGGGCCGAATGGCCTACTCCTGATTTCTATGTTTGATCACATTACTGATTGGAGATGATCACATGAATGGCGGTGCTGGCTCGAAGGGCCAAATGGCCTCTCCTCCTGCAACTATTGTCTAAACTTACTTACTTAGTGGGAGCCAAGGAAGAACGCGGGCAGGTGGGACTGGTGTGGGCCAGAGATTCTGCTTCCACGCTGTGTGACTCCATGACTTCCTCACACTTGGCGCCCTGTCCTCATGGCCATCCACCATTGTTGTCCGCCGGCGCCGGCGCCATCCCCCAGCCTTGCGGGGGGGGAGGGGTCCCCACAATTCGCCAATCCGCCCACCCCCTCCAGTTTTGGCGCCTCTTTGAACGGCGGCGTCCGCAAACCGCCCCCCCTCCCCGCCCCTCGCCTCCTGATCGACACCCGCCCCGACCAATAAGGAGCGCGCTCCCCGCGCCACTCCAACCAATCGGATTCAAATCGGTGGGCGGGACCAGCGCGGTGGCTGATGGACGGCCACCTCAGCCAATAGCGCTCGGGTTCACTCCGGTGGGCGGGCCCTGCCGCTGACGGGCGGGCGATCAGACCAACCGGTGAGTCGGCCCCCTGAGTGACGCGACCACCGACCAATGGGGAGGCGGTACTTTTAAAGACTCGGTAGGCGGGTTCTACCGGGTGCCGGCCAATGGGAGAGGAGGGAGGGTGAGCGCCGGCCAATGGGGGAGGCCGGGGGGCGGGACAAGCGGGCTGAGCGCCGAGTGTAATGGAGGCCGAGTAACTGAGGGAAGATAAAGGCTGTTTGTCCTTGGCTGCCGGCGAGGATAGAGAAGCGCTCCTTTCATTTTAAAACTACACACACACATATATATTTTTGCAAAGTTTCTTTTGCCCCCCCTCCACCCCCCCCGCGCGTTTTGTTTTTATTTTAAAGTAGGGGAGAGGGAGAGAAAAAAGGCAAAGCTGGCGAAAATGGACATGAAGAAAAGGATCAACCTGGAGCTGAGGAACAGGAGCCCTGGCGAGGTAGAGAGGTTTTATTGCACCTTCAGCATCACCACATGTTTGGCCTTTCTTCCACCCCCCCCCCCCCCCCCCCCCCCCCTGCAATAGCCAAACATCCCTTTAAAATTTGTGTAAAAATTTTTTTTAAAAATGAGTGCTTTTGTGTTTTAAAAAATAAAAAGACCAACCCCCCCCCCCCCCCCCCAAAAAAAGCAGGCTTGATTAGTTTAAACTTTCTTATTATCACCCTTTTTTTTCAATTTGGGGGGAACCCCCCCCCCCCCCCCCCCCCAAAAAAAAGCAGTCTTGATTAGTTTAAACTTTCTTCTTATCAGCCCTTTTTTTCCAATTGTGTGGGGGGAAGAGAGGGAAACTTTCAGCTCTTTTGCACATTTAGACTTAACCTCAGTTTAAAATGCTAAACAAACTTGAACTTGTACATCTTTTTTTTTTACAAACCCTCGCAACCCAATTCCTAATTTCCTTTCGGACACATATGATTTAATTTATTTATGAATATTGTTTGTGACACTTTATAGATAGTCTTTTTTGTTTTTTTGTATGCTGTTTCACACTTGCTTTTTAATTCTTTAATTCTGTTCGAAATAAAGAATTAAATAATAAATCTTCCCCCCCCCCCCCTTCCCAGATGTAGATGGATTTCCTTTTTTAAAAATATTTTATACTTTTTAGAATTTGAATTCTTTTTATTGCTGCTCTCAGATGTTATATATATATATGGGTGACGATTCTGCTGAGATCATTTGAAAAAATGTGCTGTTCAACATGTGCAATTCAGTGAAAAAGGTTTGAATGGTACAAGCAGAGATGAAATGTCCTATCTTTCTTCGAACGGCGCTGAGTTTTTGTTTTGTACAAGTTTGTTGGAAGGCTCCAAAGATTGTGTTCATAATTTAATCTTTAAGGATGCATGGCCTTGATTTACATGTTTTTTTTTTCTCCAAAAAATCCACATTGTTCATTTAAAGTTGTAACAAGAGGCGATTGTTTTGGATGTAACTTTTTTTTTCCTTTTGAGGCTACTTTAATATAGAATTGTAATTCCAATTGCAATGAACTAGAATGTAACTTTGCATTAGGTGCAGAACTGGTTTGCTGCTACAGGTTAATTTGCCTTGTGTTACCCATCTCTACGGCCAACTCAAAGTAACAGGTTCAGACAATAGGTGCAGGAGTAGGCCATTCGAGCCAGCACCGCCCTTTGAGCCAGCACCGCCATTCAATGTGATCATGGCTGGCCATCCACAATCGGTACCCCATTCCTGCCTTCTCCCCATAGCCCCTGACTCCGCTATCTTTAAGAGCGCTATCTAGCTCTCTCTTGAAAGCATCCAGAGTACCGGCTTCCACCGCCCTCTGAGGCAGAGAATTCCACAGACTCACAACTCTCTGTGAGAAAAGTGTTTCCTCATCTCCGTTTTAAATGGCCGACCCCTTATTCTTAAACTGTGTGTGTGGCCCCTGGTTCTGGACTTCCCCCAACATCGGGAACGTGTTTCCTGCATGTCCAAACCCTTATTAATCTTAGGTACACAAAAATGCTGGAGAAACTCAGCAGGTGCAGCAGCATCTATGGAGCGATGCCCTTCTTCAGACTGATGATCTTAATAATCTTATGTTTCAATAAGATACCCTCTCATCCTTCTAAATTCCAGAGTATACAAGCCCAGCTGCTCCATTCTATGAACATATGTACTTTCTTTACCAGCTTTTAACCCTCGTTTTCCAAAGGTTTCCTGAGTTCAAGGTGCTTTGTAAAAATGAGCTATTTTCTAAGTTGCCCACCCTGAGTTGCTCTGAATGGTCCTAATGAAAGATTGAGACCCTTCTGGGAAGTGAGGAATATTGGAATGACATTGAGTCTAGGATTATTATCGCCATATATGTGGGCGTCTTCACAACCGCCCCCTGCTCTTACTTAGCACCACATTGTGTGGATAGATACAAAAAGCTGGAGTAACTCAGCGGGTCAGATAGCATCTATGTAGAAAAGGAATAGGTCATGTTTCGGATTGAAACTCGAGTCAGAAGAAGGATCTAGACCCGAAACGTCACCTATTCCCTTTCTCCAGAGATGCTGTCTGATGTGCTGAGTTTTCTCCAGAGATGCTGTCTGACCCGCTGAGTTACTCCAGCTTTTGTGTGGCCCTGGGGTGTGGGAGGAAACCGGAGAACGCCCACAAAGGTCAAGGGGAGAACGTACAAACTCCATATAGAAAGCACCCGTAGTCAGGATTGAACCCGGGCCTCTGGCACTATAAGGCAGCAAATCTACCGCTGTGCCACCCACATTTGCTTCGACTCGCTGGATTCCACCACTGCCCACTCACAAGGGACAATTTATGATAACCGAACATCCCACTGACTAGCTTGCCTTTGGTTCCAAGCCACTGGCAGTTAAAACTACTAAGAGCAGGGTTAAGAATCCAAACTTCTGAAGAATGTTCTCGACCCGAAGCGTCACCCATTCCTTCTATCCAGAGATGCAGCCCGTTCCAACTGAGTTACTCCAGCATTTCGTGTCTTGTCTTCCTTCGTAAGTAGGTGATGTTTCTGATCGGGACTCTTCTTTCTACTAATTGCAGTAGAGAGAAGGCTAGAAGAGAAGTTGGTACAGTGGCGCAGCGGTAGAGTTGTTGTCCTGCGCCGCCAGAGGCCCGGGTTCGATCCCGGCTACTGGTGCTGTCTGTACGGTGTTTATACGTTCTTCCTGTGACCATGTGGGTTTCCTCCGGGTGCTCTAGTTTCCTCCAACACTCCAAAAGATGTACAGGTTTGTAGGCTAATTGTTGCCGAAAAAATTGCAAGTTGTCTCTAATGTGTAGGATGGTGCTAGTGTACGGGGGTGAGCACTAGTCGGCGTTGATTCAGTTGTACGAGGGGCGTTTCTGCGCTGCATCATTAAACTAGAGGTGGGGGCCAGTCTTGTGGTGTGACCAGAACACTGTACAATAATCCAAGGGTTTAAGAATGAACTGGAAATGCTGGAAATATCGAAGGTAGACAAATGTGCTGGAGAAACTCAGCAGGTGCAGCAGCATCTATGGAGCGAAGGAAATAGGCAACGGTTCGGGCCGAAACCCTTCTTCAGACTACAATAATCCAAGTCTAACTGCAGCTGCTGGTGTATAAAAGAAGGCACAAAGTGCTGGAGTAATTTAACAGGTCAGGCAGCATCTTTATGCCCCTGTCCCACTTGGGAAACCTGAACGGAAACCTCTGGAGACTTTGCGCCCACCCAAGGTTTCCGTGTGGTTCCCGGAGGTTGCAGGTGGTTGCCAGAGGTTGCAGGTAGGGAGACTGACAAAAACCTCCGGGAACCGCACGGAAACCTTGGTTGGGGCACAAAGTCTCCAGAGGTTTCCGTTCAGGTTTCCTAAGTGGGACAGGGGCATTACAGAACATGAATAGGATCAGGACTCTTCTTCGGTTTGAACTTTAGTTTATTTTTTGTCATACTTGTGATTTTTTGTAAGTCTCTCGGAAAAAGTGGTGCCTAGGCTGGGTGAGGTGGCCGATCTCGACCTCATTGGGACTTCTGCTCTGATCGGCAGGTGGAATGTATCCCCCTGCAGCTGGAGCTCTGGAACTGCACCCTGGCTGGAGCCGGCAGATCCATTCCCAAAACCAACTTTGCGGGCCCATATCCCTAGAAGTTCTAGGAGCAGAATTAGACCATCAAGTCTACTTGGCCGCTCAATCATGGCTGATTCATCTTTCCCTCTCAACCCCATTCTCCCGCCTTCGCCACATAAACTCTTGACACCTGTACAAATCATGAATCTATCAATCGCCACCATAAAAATGTCCATTGACTGGACCTCCGCAGTCGACTGTGGCAATGAGTTCCCGAGTCACCACGCTCGGACTAAAGAAAGTCCTCCTCATCTCCTTTCTAAAGGTACATCCTTTTATTCTGAGGCTATGACCTCTGCTCCTAGACTCCTCCACGAGTGGAAGCATCCTCTCCACATCCACTCTATCCAGGTCTTTCACTGTTCGGCAAGTTTCAATGAGGTACCCCCTCATCCTTCTAAACTCCAGCCAGTAGAGAGGCCCACGCCGTCAAACGCTCATCATATGAAAGAGTTCCACTAGCTGAGAAGCCACAAGCCACTTGCTCGATTAACTCAGCAGGGCAGGCAGCATCTCTGGATAGAATGAATGGGTGACGATTCGGGTCGAGACCCTTCTTCAGACTTAGAGCCAGGGGAGAGGGGGCATAGATATGTTAAAAACAAGACATCTAAGAGGATGAAGACCAAGGTAAATGTAGAATAGATCATTGTTACCTAAGGGAAGGTGACAATGAAGCATACAGAGATAAAATTTAATCAGGGCAGTCAGTCGGAGAACTAGAATTGGGGTGGGTTGGGGTGGGGACTTGGTTTATACTCTCTAGAATTTAGGAGATTGAGAGGGGGTCTTATAGAAACTTACAAAATTCTTAAGGGGTTGGACAGGCTAGATACAGGAAGATTGCTCCCGATGTTGGGGAAGTCCAGGACAAGGGGTCACAGCTTAAGGATAAGGGGGAAATCCTTTAAAACCGAGGTGAGAAGAACTTTTTTCACACAGAGAGTGGTGAATCTCTGGAACTCTCTGCCGCAGAGGGTAGTCGAGGCCAGTTCATTGGCTATATTTAAGAGGGAGTTGGATGTGGCCCTTGTGGCTAAGGGGATCAGAGGGTATGGAGAGAAGGCAGGTACAGGATACTGAGTTGGATGATCAGCCATGATCATATTGAATGGCAGTGCAGGCTCGAAGGGCCGAATGGCCTACTCCTGCACCTAATTTCTATGTTTCTATGGATGATGTCTCGGTTTCTCACCCTACCCTTTCATATCTGTGTGTCTCCCACTCGCCTGATTCTGAGTCTGAAGGGTCTTGACCCAAAACGTCCCCATTCCTTCTTTCCAGAGATGCTGCCTGTCCCACTGAGTTACTCCAGCACTTTGTGTCGATCTTCGGTGTAAACCAGCATCTGCAGTTCCTACCGACATCTCCAACCACTTCACGAGCAGAGATAGAGGAGCCCTACCAGATACTCTGTATCAATTTACCGGGAGTTCCACCTTGAATCCCTAAAAGTCTGTCGAAGAAGCCAGATCTCTAGTCAGCAGTTTAACTGTTGTTTTGGTGGGTAATCTTGCAAGTTAAATCGTCCTTGCTTGCAATTCCGGGCTTCTGTTACATATTTTCCACCCTGTATCACATTTTAATGCTTCTAATGTCAGCGCATTTAATATCTGTGAACACTATTTAGTTTAGAGATACAGCGCAGAAACAGGCCCTTTGGCCAACCAAGTCCGTGCCGACCAGCGATTCCCGCACGTTAACACTGTCCTGCACACACAAGGGACAATTTTACACTTACACCGAAGCCAATTAACCTGCAAACCTGCACGACTTTGGAGTGTGGGCGGAAACTGAAGATCTCAGAGAAAACCCAGGCAGGTCACGGGGAGAACGTGCAAACGCCGCACAGACTGTCGGGTTCGAACCCGGGTCTTTGTAGTAAGGATCAAGCCTGGGTCTCTGGCGCTGTGAGGCAGCAACTGTACCTCTCCGCCACCGTGCTGCACAATCCTTGAATAACTCAACGGGTCAGGCAGCATCACTGAAGGACATCCTGTCCCATCTCCCATAACCCCATCACATTACTCTTCCCTGCCTCACCAACTCGACCTTCCTTGTGAAGCTGGTTCTTTTCCCAGTTCTGCAAGTTTCACCAGCATTAGGGAAGGCTGGAGTAACTCACTGGCTCAGGCAGCATCTGTGGAGGGAATGGACAGACAACATTTTAAAGTCGGGAGCCTTTCCATGTCCTCCATAGATACTATCTGGCCCGTTGAGTTACTCCAGCACTTTGTGTTTCGAGTTTAGGGATGTACTGTAGAACCAGGTCCTTCGGCCTATCGAGCCTACCAGCGATCCACTAGATCAGGTAGAGTTGCCTTGCAGAGCTGGAGACCCGGGTGCAGTTTAGTTTATTGTCGTAAACTGTTTATTTAGTTTAAGAAGGAACTGCAGATGCTGGAAAAATCGAAGGCAGACAAAAAATGCTGGAGAAACTCAGCGGGTGAGGCAGCATCTGTGGAGCGAAGGAATAGGTGACGTTTCGGGTCGAGACCCTTCTGGAAACTCAGCGGGTGAGGCGGCATCTATGGAACGAAGGAATCGGTGACGTTTCAGGTCGAGACCCTTCCGGGTCTCGACCCGAAACGTTGCCTATTCCTTCACACCATAGATGCTGCCTCACCTGCTGAGTTTCTCCAGCATTTTTGTTAGTTTAGTTTAGTTCGATCCTGACAATGGGTACTGTCTGCATTGAGTTTGTACGTTCTCCAATGACCACGTGGGTTTTCTCTGGGTGCTCTGGCTTCCACCCACACTCTAAAGACGTACATGCTTGTAGGCTCATGAGTTCTAGGAGCAGAATTAGGCCATTTGGCCCATCGAGTCGACTGCCATCCAATCACGCCTGATCTATCTTTCCCTCTCATCCCCATTCTCGTGCCATTGGTGAATTGTCCCTAGCCTACGAAAGTGCTAACAAAAGGGGTGATCGCTGGTCAATAGACAATAGGTGCAGGAGTAGGCCATTTGGCCCTTTGAGCCAGCACCGCCATTCAATGTGATCATGGCTGATCGCCCCCAATCAGTACCCCGTTCGTGCCTTCTCCCCATATCTCCTGACTCCGCTATCTTTATGAGCCCTTAAGTATTCAGAGAACCTGCCTCCACCGCCCTCTGAGGCAGAGAATTCCACAGACTCGCCACTCTCTGTGGAAAAAGTGTCGGCGCGGGCTTGGTGGGCAGAAGTGCCTTCTGTTACCACGCTGTATCTCAAAATTCTAAATCCTTTTATGTTGTTTAGTCTCTGTGACCAGGGTGGGAATCAGCGGGCCTTGGCACTTAGGGCAGCCACGTCACCTTGAGCTATTAGTCACGTATCGGTGCAATGCCACTGCTGTGTGGGATTTTGTGAGAAGAAAAAAATCACCTTTTTCTTTTACCCTGCTTTTTTATATCTGCTGGATCTGAGGTTTTAGTCGGTCAGTGCAGAAAACATCGGTTGCCATTGACCTTCTGTTACTGCTTCAGCTTTCTTCCTCAACTGGTGGGTGGAAGGATGACAATGAATTCCAAGAAGGCAAGGCTATGTATGCATTGAGGAAGGGAATGAATTATAAAGTCACAGAGCAAGTTGGGCCCTTTACCCCAGCGCTGACAAAGATGTCCCATCTACACTTGTCCCACCTGCCCACGTTTTGGCCCACTTCCGTCTAAACCCTTCCTATCCATATAACCTGTCCAAATGCCTATTCTCCCCTCTCCCATCAGAGGGCGGTGGAGGCTGGTTCTCCGACTACTTTCAAGAGAGAGCTAGATAGGGTTGTTAAAGATAGTGGAGTCGGGGGATATGGGGAGAAGGCAGGAATGGGGCACAGATTGGGGATGATCAGTCATGTTCACATTGAATGGCGGTGCTGGCTCGAAGGGCTGAATGGCCTACTCCTGCGTCTATTGTCAAAAGGTGTGGAAATGCACACCCTCAGATTCAGGGACCTTTTCATCCCGGCTGTTATCAGGCAACTGAATCATCCTACCACAACCAGAGAGCGGTCCTGAACTACTATCTACCTCTTTTGCAATCCTTGATTGGACTTTGCTGGCTTTACCTTGCATACTGGCTGATTCCTGAAGACTCTGTGCATGAAGACTCCACCTATTCCCCTCATGATCTTATATACTTCTATAAGATCTCCTCTTATCATTCTGCGCTCCAAGGAAATAAAGCCATAGCCTGCCCAACCTCTCTCTAGCTCAGGCCCTCGAGTTTGTTCATTCTCCCCATAACCTGTGTGGGTTTTCTCCAGGAGCTGTAGTTTCTTCCTACACCCGGAGATAACCCACGCAGTCACAGAGAGAACGTACAAACTCCGTACAAGCAGCTCCCATAATCAGGCTCGATCCCGGATCTACGGCGTGTGGCCACCACTCTACTGTTGCTCAAGCGTGCCGTTTTATTCCCGGTTCCAGCATCTGCGGTTCTTCCTGGCTGCACAAAGGTCTTGTTCCTCATTGCCTTTCCTGTGTGGGTAGCAGCGGGGGTTTCCTGTGGTTCTATGACCTTGCCTTCCACATCCACAAGGGCAAGGAGGAGTGAATCCCGCTCCCCTTGTCCCCTCTCGCCCACAAGATCTCGATCAGCAACCGTTGTCATAATGTCCCATTCCTTCTCCCCAGAGACGCTGCCTGTCCCGCTGAGTTACTCCAGCATTTTGTGTCTGGCGTTGTTGTCATAACGGAGTCAGCGGATAGTCGCCAATGATGAGATTGAGAAGGTCGCAAGGATCGCGTGCAGATACTCATTAATGCACACAAGGACACAAAGTGTTGGTGTAACTCAGCATCTTGGAGAACATGGAATTTGTGGTATTCCCTGCCGCAGAGGGCAGTGGAGGCCAAATCACTGGATGGATTTAAGAGGGAGTTAGGGGCTAGTGGAATCGAGATATGGGGAGAAGGCTGGCACAGGTTATTGATTGGGGACGATAAGCCATGATCATAATGAATGCCGGTGTAGGGCCGAATGGCCTCCTCCTGCACCTATTTTCTATGTTTCTATCGATGGGTGTCGCTTCAGGTCTGTTCTTTGGAGGGGGGGGGAAGAAAGGAGAAAAAAAAGCTGGAAAAGGGGAGAGGCAGGACAAAGCCTGGCAGGTAATATATCCAAAGATAGACACAAAAAGCTGGAGTGACTCAGTGGGTCAGACAGCATCTCTGTACAAAAGGAATAGGTGACGTTAACAGGTTGGTCCAAGGGTCTCGACCCGAAACATCACCTATTCCTCTTTTCCAAAGATGCTGTCTGACCCGCTGTGTTGCTCCACCTTTTTGTATCTATCCTCAATGCTATTATCAGGCAACTGAACCATCCTACCACAACCAAAGAGCAGTCCTGAACTGCTATCCATCTCATTGGTGACCCTCGGACTATCTTTGGTGGACAAAAATGCTGGAGAAACTCAGCGGGTGAGGCAGCATCTATGGAGCGAAGGAAATAGGCAACGTTTCGTGCCGAACCTCTTCTTTGATCAGACTTTACCTTGCACTATCCCCTTATATATATCTGTACACTGTGAACGGCTCGATTGTAATCATGTGTTGTCTTTCCGCGGGCTGTATAGCACGCAACAACAGCTTTTCACTGTACCTTGGTACATGTGACAAAGTAAACTGATCTGAACTTGTGTGACTAACATGACCTCCCAACTTCTATACTCAGTTGTTTTTTCTCTCTTCCCCCCCCTCGCTATTCCAGGTTGCGGAGCTAGTAATCGACAACTGCCGCAGCAGCGAAGGGGAGATCGACGGCTTCAGCGACGGCTTCAAGGAGCTGGAGTACCTCAGTATGATCAACGTCGGGCTCAAGTCTCTCTCCAAGCTCCCCAACCTCCACAAGCTGCTAAAGGTGAGCTCTAGCGGCAGTGGGTTACCATGGGGGTGAAGAAAGAAGCGGAGGCTGTGGCTCGAGACCAGAGCTGCGGATAGAGGGGTTTATATTTGGAGATAATGTAGAAATAGACAATAGGTGCAGGAGTAGGCCATTCGGCCCTTCGAGCCAGCACCACCATTCAATGTGATCATGGCCAATCAGTACCCCGTTCCTGCCTTCTCCCCATATCTCCTGACTCCGCTATTTTTAAGAGCCCTGTCTAGCTCTCTCTTGAAAGCATCCAGAGAACCTGCCTCCTCCGCCCTCTGAGGCAGAGAATTCTACACTCGCCACTCTTTGTGAGAAAAAGTGTTTCCTTGTCTCCGTTCTAAATGGCTTGCTCCTTATTTTCAAACTGTGTGTGTGTGGCCCCTGGTTCTGGTTTCCCCCAACATCGGGAACATGTTTCCTGCCTCTAACGGGTCCAAGCCCTTAACAATCTTCAATTGGACCCCCCGCCCCCGATCAGTCTGAAGAAGGGTTTCGGCCCGAAACGTTGCCTGTTTCCTTCGCTCCATAGATGCTGCTGCACCCGCTGAGTTTCTCCAGCCTTTTTGTGTACCTTCAATTGGACCCCATTGGCCCACGGAGTCAACACCGTCCAACAATCTCCCGTTCACACCAGTTGTGTGTTATCTCTCTTGTGCATCCACTCCCTGCACGCTAGGTAGACAAAAATGCTGGAGAAACTCAGCGGGTGAGGTAGCAGAGTCAGGGGATATGGGGAGAAGGCAGGAACGGGGTACTGATTGGGGATGATCAGCCGTGATCACATTGAATGGTGGTGCTGGCTCGAAGGGGCCTACTGTACCTATTGTCTAGTGACTCTAACAATCAATCAATCAATCAACCTTTATTGTCATCTTGCAAGCAACAGTTGTACAGTGCAAAATGAAAAGACGTTTCCCAGGGAATAGCGGAGCATCGCACATGAAATTTAAAACATTTCACACATAATAACACTAAAAACAATCCAGTCCCTGATGGAACAGTATAAATAGTTAAAAGCAGGTAAAACACAATGTTAAAATACAATAAACCAATCATAAAAATGTCCAGGGCAGCTGATTTGAGTGGCCAGTGCCAGTTATTAAAGTGTCCGTGCCAGCCGCAGAATCAAGTGACTGTGAGTACAGAGTGACTGTTTAGCAGCCTCACAGCCTGTGGTAGGAAGCTGTTTAGCAGTCTTGTAGTCCGGGCTTTGATGCTTCGATATCTCTTGCCTGATGGCAGGAGATCCAGGTGTATGTGGAGGGGGTGCAGTTTGTCCTTAGCCCTTCCCCCTTAACCTTCCCCCATGTCTCTTTTCTTCCTTCCACAGCTGGAGCTGAGTGATAACGCCATCTCGGGAGGGCTGGAGATGCTTACGGAGAAGTGTCCCAACCTTGTATACCTCAACCTCAGCAGCAATAAAATAAAGGAGTACAGCACGGTGGAGCCGCTGGTAGGTGACTGGTGTGGATCTGGCTGTGCCTCCAGTAATGGTCCAACTTAAATTCAAATAGACTTTATTTGAGACATAAATATACTCAACACATGATCCTTACAAAACTTCATCCAACATTCTCAGAGTCTATACATTAATACAATACAGTGTCCCCAAATCACAAATGTATCTCTTTTCTTCCCCCCCCCCCCCACTTCCCACATCCTTGCCACTCATGTGACCACTGGTGTGGAATCCCTTCCCTTATTTTGAGGGGCGTCTCCACCACGCCCCCCCCACCCCCCCCATGTCCAGCAGCGGGAGGACCCTAGACTGTGGTCTTCCCCCACCGAGCCTTGGCGTTGACTGCTCCGAGCTTCAGTGCGTCCCTCAGCATGTACTCCTGCAGTCTGCAGCGGGCCAGTCGGCAACATTCCCCGATGGACATCTCGCTCCGTTGGGTGGTCAACAACGCTCGGGGCAGACGGCTACATAGAAAATAGACCATTCAGACCTGCTCTTCAACTCCCTCTCCCATTCCGAATCCGACCTTCCTGTCCTAGGCCTACTCCATGGCCAGAGGGAGTCCCACCACAAATTGGAGGAGCAACACCTCATATTTCGCTTGGGTCGTTTACACCCCACCGGTATGAACATTGACTTCTCCAATTTCAGGTAGTCCCTGCTTTCTCCCTTTTTCCCCTCCCCTTCCCAGCTCTCCCGCAGCCCACTGTCTCCGCATCTTCCTTTCTTCTTCCCGCCCCACATCAGTCTGAAGAAAGGTCTCGACCCAAAACGTCACCTATTCCTTCGCTCCGTAGATGCTGCCTCACCCACTGAGTTTCTCCAGCATTTTTGTCAACCTTCGATTTTTTTTTTCCAGCATCTGCAGTTCTTTCTTAAACATTCAGACATGCTGTGTTACTCCGGCACTCAGAGTCCTTTTGAACTAAAAGGGCTTCCTCGGTTTAGCATTGGTGAAAGCACAAATGTGGTGCTTTCTGCCCGTTACCAGTCACAAAAGACCTTGCATTTTCCCGTTGTATGAATGTGCGTGTGCTCTGCCTGTATGGTGAAGAAGTCTTACAATAGACAATAGATACAGTAGGCCATTCAGCCCTTCAAGCCAGTACCGCCATTCACTGTGATCATGGCTGATCATCCTCAATCAGTACCCCGTTCCTGCCTTCTCCCCATATCTCTTGACTCCACTCTCTCTCTTGAAAGCATCCAGAGAATTGGCCTCCACCGCCTTCTGAGGCAGTGAATTCCACATGTTCGCAACAAAGTTTTTCCTTCATCCCCGTTCTAAATGGCTTACCCCTTATTCTTAAACTGTGGTCCCTGGTTCTGGACTTCCCCCAACATGTTTCCTGCCTCTAGCGTGTCCAAACCCTTAATAATCTTATAAGTTTCAATAAGGTCCCCTCACATCCTTCTAAACTCCAGAGTGTACAAGCCCAGCCGCTACATTCTATCAACATAATCTATCTGCCTTCCTTCAATTGCAGAAAAACCTGACGCATTTGAAGAGCCTGGATCTGTACAACTGTGACATCTCCAACCCCAATGACTACAGGGAGAGCATCTTCAAGCTTCTCCCCCACATCACCTACCTGGACGGCTTTGACCGAGACGACCAGGAGGCTCCGGAGTCTGATGACGAGGGTAAGCAAAGTTCCTCTTAACATTGAATGATTGGTGGTGGGGGGGGGGGGGGGCTAGTACATAGCACTGGAGAACCACAGTGAGGGGAGGGTGGAGAACAAAGCAGGACCTGGTGGGTAGGGGGGGGGGGGGGCAAAGGAGGACCTGGTGTGGGATACTTTGTCCGTGCCCTTTATGTGGCGCCCATTTGCATACCTCGGGTTGATACAATACGATAGAATATTTATCCCAGGAGGAAAATTGATCAGATTTGGATATGCAAAACAAAGAATTTCACTATGGCCAGTCATATATGACAAAGCATTAATTCATCCGTTCATTATTTCACGAACCGTGCCGTAAAAGTGGGCCCGCGTCTGATTCCACCATCACTACCCACCTACACTGATGGCATTTTAGTTCACTACAGTTTATGAATGAATAAGTTGATTGGCCAAGTATATTCACATACAAGGAATTTCCCTTGGTGCTCCGCACGCAAGTGACAACATGACTTGCAGTGACAGTTGGGAATAAAACATTGGTAGACAAAAATGCTGGGGGAATTCAGCGGGTGAGGCAGCATCTGTGGAGCGAAGGAAATGGCCAACGTTTCAGGCCGAACCCCTTCTTCAGACATTATCGATTAAACATGTGCATTTAATAAAATACCAGAGCAAAAGGAGGCTACAGATTTTTGGTTATTGAGTAGAGCTACTACTCGTGGGGAAAAAGTAGCTTTCATGTCTGGCTGTGGCGGCTTTGACAATCCGGAGTCGCCTTCACTATTGTAATGTGTATCGAAGTACAGTGAAAAGCTTTTAGTTTAGTTACAGTGCCTAAACAGGCCCTTCGGCCCACACAGAAGGAATCGGGGTAGAATTGGGCCGTTCTACGCCGCCAGTCAATGGTGGCTGATCTATCTCTCCCTCTCAACCCCATTCTCCTGCCTTCTCCCCATAACCCCTGACACCCGTACTGATCAAGAACTATGCACCAAGCATCATACACCCCGTGCAATGGCATTATCCTGCACATGCTAGCGACAATTTACAATTTTACCATGATAATCTGCCTACAAACCTGGACTAGGAGGAAACAGGAGCTTCATGGGGGAAAGTACAAACTCCATACAGACAGGAAACATAGAAAATAGGTGCAGAAGGAGGCAATTCGGTCCTTTGAGCCAGCATTGTGATCACCCCCAATCAATAACCCGTGCCTGCCTTCTCCCCATATCCCTTGATTCCACTAGCCCCTAGAGCTCTATCTAACTCTCTCTTAAATCCATCCAGTGATTTGGCCTCCACTGCCCTCTGTGGCACGGAATTCCACAAATTCGCAACTCTCTGGGTGAAAACGTTATTTTCTCACCTGTCTTAAATGGCCATCCCTTTATTCTAAGACTGTGTGGTCCCCTGGTTCTGGACTCGCCCAACATTGGGAACATTTTTCCTGCATCTAGCTTGTCCAGTCCTTTTATAATTGTATATGTACCCGTAGTCGGGATCGAGCCCGGGTCTCTGGTGCAATGAGGTACAGTGAAAAGCTTTTGTTGTGTGCTAACCAGTCAGTAGAAAGACAATACAATCGAACCATCCACAGTGTACCGATACATGATAAAGGGAATAAGGTGAATAACGTTTAGTGCAAGGTAAAGTCTGGTCAAGGACAGTCCGAAGGTCTCCAATGAGGTAGATTGTCCTCGCTTCCCCAGCCTCTCCCTGTATCTCAGTCTCTGGAGACGGGAGTCGTCTTTCTCCTGACATTTTAAATGGGAGCAGGGATCGTGTGAACTATTGCAACGCTTCTCTTCCGCAGACGAAGACGAGGAAGATGAAGACGAGGCGGCGGCGGCGGGCGGCTACTACGACGAAGATGACGATGATGAGGAAGACGAGGAGGATGAGGAAGACGAGGAGGAGGATGAAGATGAACAGGAGGAAGTGGAGGAGGTCGGACTATCCTACCTCCTAAAGGAAGAAATTCAGGTTGGTCTCCAGTACCCGGAGGCGAAAACATGGAGCCCGGTGTCCGTGCACAGAGACGGGAAGGGATCGGGTCCTGGGGCCCTTCCGATTCACCCACCAGATCACGAGGGGAATAGATGGAGTGAATTCACGAGGGGAATAGATGGGACTGAATTCACGAGGGGAATAGATAGAGTGAATTCACGAGGGGATTAGATGGAGTGAATTCACGAGGGGAATAGATGGAGTGAATTCACGAGGGGAATAGATGGAGTGAATTCACGAGGGGAATAGATGGGACTGAATTCACGAGGGGAATAGATAGAGTGAATTCACGAGGGGATTAGATGGGGGTGGATTCACGAGAGGATTAGATGGGACTGAATTCACGAGGGGATTAGATAGAGTGAATTCACGAGTGGATTAGATGGGACTGAATTCACGAGGGGATTAGATCGAGTGAATTCATGCGGGGATTATATGGGGTGAATTCACGAGGGGAATAGATGGTGAGGGGGATTAGAATTCACGAGGGGAATAGATGGTGAATTCACGAGGGGATTAGATCGAGTGAATTCATGCGGGGATTATATGGGGTGAATTCATGAGGGGAATAGGTAGGATGAATTCATGAGGGGAATAGATGGAGTGAATTCATGAGGGGATTAGATAGAATGAGGATGAATTCACATGGGGAGCAGATGGAGTGAATTCATGAGGGGATTAAACTGAGTGAATTCCTCAGTGGATTAGATCGAGTGAATGCATATGGGGGATGAGGGGAATAGGTAGGATGAATTCATGAAAAGCTTTTGCTGCCCAGTCAGCTGAATTATTAAATTCATGAGCAAAAATCGAGCCTTTTACGATGGATAGACACGTGAAAAGGGAATAGCGTTCAGTGCACAGTGAAGCCCGCAAAGTCCGATCAAGGATAGCCCAAGGGCCACCAATGAGGTAGAGGGGAGGTCACTTTACCACAGCTGAACCTGTAAAAGGTGACTCACACGTGCAAATGTTCTTTCTCCCACCAGGATGATGAAGATGATGATGATTATGTTCACGAAGGGGAGGAGGGAGAAGCAGGAGAAAAGGGTAAATGTTGACTTCTTTTCAAACTGGTTTAGAACTATATGTTTTAAAACTCTGTACAAGGTGTATATATAGGTGTGTCTTTTAAAACTATAATATGTGTTTTATATAACTATATGGGTGTTTTTTTAAACTATAGGGTGTGTTTTTCAAACTATGTTTTTTTTTTAACTATATAGGATGTTAGTTTTTAAAACTATAACTATGTTAAAGCACTATACAGCGTTTTAAATTTTAATTTTATATATATATATATACACACACATATACACACACATATATGTGTATATATAATATATGTATGTATGATATATGTGTGTGTGTATATATGTATGCATGTGTGTATTATATATGTGTGTGTGTATGTATGTGTGTGTGTACGTGTGTGTATATATATATGTGTATATATATATATGTGTGTGTGTATAATATTGTGTGTGTATATGTGTGTGTGTGTATGTATGTGTGTGTGTAAATATGTATGTATGTGTGTGTATAGTATGTGTGTGTATAATATATGTGTGTATGTATATGTGTGTGTATATATATGTGTGTGTATATATATATATATATATATATATATATATATATATATATGTGTGTGTATATATATGTATATATATGTGTGTGTATAATATATGTATAATTAATACATATATTTATAATGGTGTGTTTTTTTAACTATAACACACTTTTTAAAAACGATATATATATATATATATATATATATATGTGTATTTTTAAACTATATATAGGTTGTGTATTTACAAAAATTATACAGAATGTGTTCTTAAAACTATATACAGTGTGGGTTTAAAAAAAAATACAAGGTGCTTTTTAAAACAATATAAACTGCAATTATACAAGGATCCATTCCTTTAGGAAGGGGATGAGGAGGAATTTCTTTAGTCAGATGGTGATGAATCTGTGGAATTCATTGCCACAGACGGCGGTGAAGAAGTCTTGACCCGAAACGTCACCTATCTCATCGCTCCATAGATGCTGCCTCACCCGCTGAGTTTCTCCAGCATTTTTGCCTACCTATGGTGGAGGCCGAGTCATTGAGTATTTTTAATCAGAGGTTGATAGGTTTGTGGCGGTCCCTGGGGGTTAGTCCACTCCTTGGGTCATCCCCCTCGCCTCTAGAGGGACAGGGCTGGTTGTCTGCCCACGGGGTTTCCCAGATCCTGCTCGGGGGCGTTGTGTGTGTTTGCGACGAGTCATTAAACTACTTCTGAACTTGGCCTTTTCCTGACCTCGTCCAGGCCACTACAGGTTCTCGATTCGTCCGGGTGTCGTGGGTTGCGCGGCAAAGGCAGGAGAATGGGGTTAAGAGGGAGAGATAGATCGGCCATGAGTGGCCTAATTCTGCTCCCTCTATAGAAACATAGAAATTAGGTGCAGGAGTAGGCCATTCGGCCCTTCGAGCCTGCACTCAATATGATAGAAACATAGAAATTTGGTGCAGGAGTAGGCCATTCGGCCCTTCGAGCCTGCATATTCAATATGATCATGGCTGATCATCCAACTCAGTATCCCGTACCTGCCTTCTCTCCATACCCCCTGATCCCCTTAGCCACAAGGGCCACATCTAACTCCCTCTTAAATATAGCCAATGAACTGGGCCTCAACTACCCTCTGTGGCAGAGAGTTCCAGAGATTCGCCACTCTCTGTGTGAAAAAAGTTCTTCTCATCTCGGTTTTAAAGGATTTCCCCCTTATCCTTAAGCTGTGGCCCCTGTCCTGGACTTCCCCAACATCGGGAACAATCTTCCTGCATCTAGCCTGTCCAACCCCTTAAGAATTTTGTAAGTTTCTATAAGATCCCCTCTCAATCTCCTAAATTCTAGAGAGTATAAACCAAGTCTATCCAGTCTTTCTTCATAAGACAGTCCTGACATCCCAGGAATCAGTCTGGTGAACCTTCTCTGCACTCCCTCTATGGCAATAATGTCCTTCCTCGGGCAGTATCTGGTGCTCTTGTGGTTAATGCCCGCTCTGAGCTTGTGCACTGACCTGGCGTCGCTTCTCACTTGTCCTAACGTTGCACTTTCTTTTTTTTTGTGTCTCTTTTTTACCAAAGACGCAGCCGCTCAGGGGCAGAAACGGAAACGAGAAGCGGACGATGAGGGAGAAGACGATGAGTAGTTCCCCCCCTACCTCCACCCCCAGGGGCGTGACCAAACTCCTGATTTACCGCAATACATCGTCGTAACATATTTGCTATGGTTTGGATGGAAGCTGTCGCGATTGGAGTTGAAGGGGGAGAGGAAAGGAGGAATAACCTGGGATTGGGGGGGGGGGGGGGGGGGGGGGGGAGGAAATTATTTTGTACTTTAAAAAAAAACAACAAAAAAACATTCCAATTTTCCCCACTGTCCTAGATTTATTTGTATTCCCCCGCCCCCCCCCCCCCCCAATGCCGTTTCACGGAGCTGGACACAGTGTTGGAGTAATTCAGCAGGTCGGGCAGTATCTCTGGAGAACATGGATAGGCGACGTTTTGGGTTGAGATTCTTCGGTCTGAAGAAGGATCCCCGAGCTGATCCACATCCTCCAGAGATGCTGCCTGAACCGCTGGGTTACTCCAGCACCTTATGTCCTTTTTTTTTGATAAACCAGCATCTGCCGTTCCTTGCTTCTGCCTTTTTCTAGACAGCCCTGATTGTACCTGGTAGAGAAAAATGCTGGAGGAACTCGGCGGGTGAGGCAGCATTTCTGGAGCGAAGGAAATAGGCGACGTTTCGGGTTGAGACCCTTCTTCAATCAGACTGAGTAAGTCTGAAGAAGGGTCTCGACCAGAAATGTTGCCTATTTCCTTCGCTTCATAGATGCTGCCTCGCCCGCTGAGTTTCTCTAGCATTTTTATCTACCTTCGATTTTCCAGCATCTGCAGTTCCTTCTTAAACTGATTGTACCTGAGATCGCCATTCGATCAAAGTGCATCCAAATAGTTCCAAGTGAAAATCCAAAGCTCTAGGAGACAATATTCAGGGATGCGGAGGGGCGGTGAAGAGCAAATTGTTTTTTTCTGTGCGACTTTTAGAGCACGACATGCCTGCTTAATTTTCCTTAACAATTCCTGCCTACATTTGCTATGTAAACACGTCACGCTGCAGTTGCACCTCCCCATCAGGAGAGGCACTGCAGCACACCACTGGCAGCAGAATCACTCACACTGGTACATCATCCCAATATATATATATATATATATAAATATATATGGTTGGCGTTTACAGTAAAGTCTACATATTTTTTTTTCTCCCAATTTTTCTTTTTCCTCTCCTCAATTATCTCCCACCCCCCCACTTCTATTCCTTAGGGAAACTGCAGGTAAAACCCTCCAAACCCCAGCGAGCTAGTATTTTGGATAGCCCGAGCCCCCGTTTAAATCCCTTTCCCAGCAGATCCTGCCTGTGGATACTTTAAATTTTTCCTCTTCGGGATGAGATTCCGAATTCCCATGCCCTATTTCCGTCCGGGTGGTTTCTAACCTGGTGCGAGGGGCATTGATGGCCATTTGTATCGGTGTCCATGCTTGAGGTTGGACAGTAGAGTAACAGCAGCAGCAGCTGACTAAAAAGAGATGTACCAAAATGCTGGAGTAACTCAGCTGTGGCGCAGCGGTAGAGTTGCTGCTTTTCAGCACCAGGTTCGATCCTGACTACGGATGCTGGCTGTACGGAATTTCGTGCATCCTCCCTGTGACCATGTGGGTTTACTCCGGGTGCTCTGGTTTCTTGCCACACTCCAACGCCGTGCATGTTCGTAGGTTAATTTGGCTCTGGTTAGATATTGCAGATTGTCCGTTGTGTGTGTATGTGTGTGTGTGTGGAGTAGCACTAGTGTATGAGGATCGCAGGTCGGCACGGACTCGGTGGGCCGAAGGGCCTGTTTCCGCTCAATGTCTCTCAACTAAAGGTCAGGCAGCATCTCTGGAGAAAATGGGCAAGTGACAGGCGAGAATCCTGAATAACAAGTCCTTGACCCAAAACGTCACCTATCCATGTTCTCCAGAGGTGCTGCCTGACCCACTGAGTTACTCCAGAACTCTGTGTCATTTTGTGTATTAACCAGCATTTGCAGTTCTTTATTTCTACATGGAACTAAAGATGCTGGTTTGCAAATAAATAAAGACAGTGCTGGCGTAACTCAGTGGATCAGGGTGAGGCAGTATCTTCACTTATAGAGATACAGCGCGGAATTAGGCCCTTCGGCCCAGAGTCCGCACCGACCAGCGATCCTCGCACAATAACACTATCCTACATACACACACACACACTGGGGACAATTTACATTTTTTTTTACACCAAGCCAATTAATCTACAAACCTGTACGTACGTCTTCAGAGTGTGGGGGGAAACCGAAGATCTTGGAGAAACCCCACGGGGAGAACGTACAGACAAGCACCCGTCGTCAGGATCGAACCCGAGTCTCGGGAGCCGTAAGGCAGCAGCTCTACCTGGTTACACAAAAAAGCTGGAGAATCTCAGCGGGTGCAGCAGCATCTATGCAGCGAAGGAAATAGGCAACGTTTCGGCCCGAAACGTTGCCTATTTCCTTCGCTCCATAGATGCTGCTGCACCCGCTGAGTTTCTCCAGCTTTTTTGTGTAACCTTCGATTCTCCAGCATCTGCAGTTCCCTCTTAAGCTCTACCTGGTTACCTGAGTTGCACTTGATGTGTTGTGTCTATCTATTGATGTAAGCCGACACTTGCAATTCCTTCTTACTGCAGCTGACTAAAGGGGGAGGGTTGTGTGCTTCACTGCTGGTGGCCAGCCTCATTGTTCATGGCCCTTTATGTTCCCCAGTGGGTATTTTTATCCGACTTGTCCAACTCCATCACATGCCAGAGTGAGCACCCTGACCAATCATTCTGGAAGGATGGAGCTAAAAAGTGATTGGGGCAGAATTGGGCCATTTGGCCCATCTAGTCTACTCCGCCATTCAATCATGGCTGATCTATTTCCCTCTCCTATCCCCATTCTCCTGCCTTCTCCCCATATCCCTTGAAAAGGTGGTGCAACCTTCGACAGCAAACAACAGACAATAGGTGCAGGAGTAGAAGCCATTCGGCCCTGCGAGCCAGCACCGCCATTCAATGTGATCATGGCTGATCATCCCCAATCAGTACCCCGTTCCTGCCTTCTCCCCATATCCCCTGCCTCTGCTATTTTTAAGAGCCCTATCTAGCTCACCCTTGAAAGCATCCAGAGAAACTGCCTCCACCTCTGAGGCAGAGAATTCCACAGACTCGCCACTCTCTATGTGAGAAAAAGTGTTTCCTCGTCTCCGTTTTGAATGGCTTTAGACCATTATTTGCTTTCAGGGCCCCGGTTTAAGACTTTTAAGGTGCGGCTGGCTGTAACCTGTTTTTTGTTTGTTTTTTCCTCAACCAAGTGCTGCCACTGTAGTTGGCTCCTGACCCCCTTCGACTCCAATTGAAAATCGCGTCTTTAACCTGTTGTCGAGAAATTCCTCTGCAGATGCTGACAGTTGTCTGCGTGTCGGGGTGGGTTTTGTATTCGTAGATCTTGTGGGGCTTTTGTTTTGTAGCTAATACCTTACACACAGAAGGGAAAAAAAGAACACACGAGCGCCGTTGGAATTAGTCGCGGGACGGAGGGCTGCTCCTGTGAATCAAGATGAAGAATTTTCACGCGGTATTTTCTTGCTTTGACGAAGAAATTGTGCGGTCTTCATGCTCTAATGTTTTGTACCAAGGTCACCAACGCTGTGGTTTTGTTTTTTAATGATGTTCTCCCTCGATTGTGGTGTTGCCGGGACAGACGCGCTGTTTATCGGCTGTGACCCAAATGCTGGAATAAAATTGTTACATTCCCCCCCCTCCCCACTCCTGCCTGTCTCCCAACCCCGTCACTACCCTAATATAAGGCAGTGCTGGAGCAACTCAGCACGTCAGGCAGCCTCTCTGGAGAAGATGGGCGGGTGACGTTTTGGGTCAGAGTGCGGGTGCACTCCAGAGTTGAGGCGGCGCAGCGGGTAGTGCCACTGCCTCTTGGAGCCGGAGACCCTGGTTGGATCCTGTCCGTGCAGAGTTTGGGCCCTTTCCCTTTATTCCTCCAGGTGCTCCGGTTTCCTCCCACATCCCAAAGACTTGTGGGTTTTGTTGGTTAACTGGCCCCTCTGTAAATTGCCCCTGGTATGTAGGGAGCGGGATAACACAGGGCAGGCATGAATGGGTGAACGGTTCCATGCTGTGACTAAGATGCTGCCTGACCTGCTGAGCTACTCCAGCACTTTGTGTATTAATCGCCATCTGCAGTTATTTGTTTCTACCAGGAACTGGAGATGCTGGTTTTACAAAGAAAGCCAAAAGTGCTGGAGTAACTTCAGCGGGTCTGTACTGGAGTAACTCAGCGGGTCAGGCAGCATCCCTGGAGAACATGGATAGTTGACGTTTCGGGTTCTCCACAGATGAAGGGTTTCGGCCCGAAACGTTGCCTATTTCCTTCGCTCCAAAGATGCTGCTGCACCCGCTGAGTTTCTCCAGCATTTTTGTGTACCTTCTCCACGGATGCTGCCTGACTCGCTGAGTAGCTCCAGCACTTTGCATCTTCAGTTCCTTATGTACCCTCCCCATCTTTGACCCGATTTGGGGCATCTCTGGCCTGGGTTAAGTCTTCTCAGTGAAGACATCATTCTGCATTGCCTCCCCCCTGCCCTATCTATAACCCCCCCCCCCCCCCCTCCCCCTTCCAGAACTTAATTCCGACAGTGTTCCAAACAGTGACACTCCATTTTTAAAAGAGGATACTTTGTAAATAATCTGTTTGGTCGCCTTTTTAAGGAGAGATAAAGTCTCCCCCTCCCCTTGCCCCTCTTTTGTGTTTAAATTGTTTTTGGAAGAATAGTTTTTTTTTAATTATTTTGGTTTTAGGATATACTGTATTTGGATGAAGCCATGGTAGAATTTTTAAATTTGGAATAATGAATTTGAAGCATTGCTTCGGCCTATTATAATCTCAACCCAGTGACTGCAGTGGTCTCTGAATGTTTCTCCGAGGATTTGTCCCAGGGATATTCCCAGGACCCATATTTGCTTGTGTCGGCTTCCCCCCCCCCCCCCCCACCCCGGGTTTTTTAGCAGCGGCTAGCGTTACCCACCGCCCTGACCCTTTCTCTCGAATTTGTGAAGTAGGTTTTTCTTTTTGTGTGTGTGAGATGCACCAATGTGTTGTAGGTTTATAATTCTCTTGCATTGCCCCCTCCCAAATGTGACCAGCTGACCTTACCCCCCCCACCCCTGTGTTTTAGTTGTTGCCGGGGGGAGAAATGTGGGGTTGTGACTTCTAACCATGAAAATTGCGCCTCCTGGGAACAGCTCTGGGTTTTATTTTGTGCTGTAAACTTAATGCTGTTTTTGTTTATATATAAATTGAAAGTTGCACAAAATAAAGTTCCAAATGTTTCAGTAAAGCTTCTCGCTACTGGTGTGGAGCGAGTGAATGAGGTGTGTGGTGTTGAGTACGTGGGGCGGAGAAACATAGACAATAGACGCAGGAGGAGGCCATTCGAGCCAGCACCGCCATTCAGTGCGATCATGGCTGATCGTCCTCAATCAATAACCCGTGCCTGCCTCTCCCCTTTTCCAGCTTTTTTTTCCCTCCTTTCTTCTCCCCCACCTCCTCCAACGAGCAGACCTAAAGCGGCACCCATCATAGAAACATAGAAATAGGTGCAGGAGGAGGCCATTCGGCCCTTCGAGCCAGCACCGCCGTTCATTGCGATCATGGCTGATCGTCAACAATCAATAACCCGTGCCTGCCTTCTCCCCATATCCCTTGGTTCCACTAGCCCCTAGAGCTCTATCTAACTCTCTTAAATCCATCCAGTGATTTGGCCTCCACTGCCCTCTGTGGCAGGGAATTCCACAAATTCACAACTCTCTGGGTGAAAAAGTTTTTTCTCACCTCAGTCTTAAATGGCCTCCACTTTATTCTAAGACTGTGTGTGGCCCCTGGTTCTGGACTCGCCCAACTTTGGGAACATTTTTCCTGCATCTAGCTTGTCCAGCCCTTTTATAATTTTATACGTTTCTATAAGATCCCCCCTCATCCTTCTACACTCCAGTGAATACAAGCCTAGCCTTTTCATTCTTTCCTCGTATGACAGTCCCGCCATCCCAGGGATCAAGGATGTGGGGTGGCATGGTAGAGTCGCTGCCCTTCAGCGCCAGAGACCCTGCTTCGATCCTGACCACGGTGCTCTGTACGTAGAGATACAGCGTGGAAACAGATGCACCGACCAGTGATCCTCACTATCCTACACTATCCGACTAGGGACGATTTTTACATTTACCATGCCAATTAACCTACAAGCCTGTACGTCTTTGGAGGGTGGGAGGAAACTGAAAACCCACGGGGAGAACGTACAAATTCCGTACAGACAGCACCCTTAGCCAGGCTCGAACCCGGGTCTCCGGCGCTGCATTCGCTGTAAGGCGGGAACTCTACCGCTGCGCCACCGTTACCGCCCTAAAAGAGTCTTCAGGCTGATTTTCTCTTGAGTGCTTCGGTTTCCACACACACTCCAAAGACGTACGGGTTTGCAGGTACATTGATTTGGTTATAAATGTAAATTGTCCCTAGTATATCTGTTCTATGACATTTTTTATGTAGAAAGTAAATGATTCCTGTCTTATTTCAGTGCATTGCAAGATCATCGCTTTATAGCCACTCAGTCTTACTTGTACCATAGTCTTGGAGGTGATGGTTTGGAACATCTCTTCAAGCAGAAAGTAAATAATTCCTTATTCCAATGCATTTGCAAGATCATGGCCCTTTTGGCCACTGAGTCTTATAGGACCATAGTCTTGGAGGTGATGGTTTGGGACATCCCCCATTCCTTCAAGCAGAAAATAAATAATTCCTTTTTCCCTTCGCTCCAGAGATGCTGCTGCACCTGCTGAGTTTCTCCAGTATTTTTTGTCTACCTTAAATAATTCCTTGCATTGTCATTGTCCTATCAGGGACACATGACAATAAACCCACTTGAAATAATTCCTTATTCCAGTGCATTTGCAAGATCATGTCCCTTTTGACCACTGAGTCTTATTGCACCATAGTCTTGAAGGTGATAGTTAGGAACATCTCAAGCAGAAAGTAAATAATTCCTTATTCCAGTGCATTTGCAAGATCATGGTGCATTTGCAAGATCATGGCCCTTTTGGCCACTGAGTCTTATAGGACCATAGTCTTGGAGGTGATGGTTTGGGACATCCCCCATTCCTTCAAGCAGAAAATAAATAATTCCTTTTTCCCTTCGCTCCATAGATGCTGCTGCACCTGCTGAGTTTCTCCAGTATTTTTGTGTACCTTAAATAATTCCTTTCATTGTCATTGACAATTTAATTGACCTATCAGGGACACATGACAATAAACTCACTTGAGATAATTCCTTATTCCAGTGCAATTGCAAGATCATGTCCCTTTTGGCCACTGAGCCTTATTGCACCATAGTCTTGGAGGTGATGGTTTGGGACATCCCCCATTCCTTCAAGCAGAAAATAAATAATTCATTTTTTCCTTCGCTCCTGAGATGCTGCTGCACCTGCTGAGTTTCTCCAGCATTTTTGTCTACCTTAAATAATTCCTTATTCCAGTGCATTTGCAAGATCATGACCCTTTTTGGCCACTGAGTCACTTAGTGGCACCATAGTCTTGGCGATGATGGTTTGGGACATCACCCATTCCTTCAAGCAGAGTTTCTCCAGCATTTTTGTCGACCTTAAATAATTCCTTATTCCAGTGCATTTGCAAGATCATGTCCCTTTTGGCCACTGAGTCTTATTGCACCATAGTCTTGGAGGAGAGAGTTTGCAACATCACCCATTCCTTCAAGCAGAAAGTAAATAATTCCTTATTCCAGTGCATTTGCAAGATCATGGCCCTTTTGGCCACTGAGTCTTATTGCACCATAGTCTTGGAGGTGAGAGTTTGCAACACCCCTTGAGGCAGAAAGTAAATCATTCCTTATTCCAGTGCATTTGCAAGATCATGGTGCATTTGCAAGGCAAGAAATAATGATGTCCCTTATGCTCCATAGACATGTGGGTGGGGGAGGGGAGGAAGGGTTAGAGGAGAACAATCTTGTGCGCTGGCCCTCTGGGAGTTGTAGTCGGTGCCGGCGCAGAGGACGTGGCGTCGCCCCGGGCCGGGCCGTGCGTGGGACTACAAGTCCCAGCGCGCACCGCGCACGGTATCATTCAAACACCTCTCCATGGCAACGGACCAAGCAATGGGGCGGGCGTGAAAGGCCGCCCCCATCTCCAGGCTCTTTAAAAGATGAAAAGAGCCTCACAAAATGTCCTTGTCTTTACTTGTTTGGCTGTATGTCTCTCTGGTAAGTGTTAGAAGTTCATAAGATAAGAGAAGATACCAGCAGCAGCAACAAAAAAGGCCATTCCTCCCATTGTGTCCATGCTAGCCCATTCCCAGATTGAAGGCACTCATGGTTTCTGGATCGTCTCAACAGCAATAACAGCCGCAAGGGTGTAGGAAGGAACTGCAGGTGCTGGTTTTAAACAAACACACAAAATTGCTGAGAGGAAAGACTTTCTCACCTGGAGAGTTGTGAAATTTGTGGAATTTCCCTGCCACAGAGGGCAGTGGAGGCCAAGTCACTGGATGGATTTAAGAGAGAGTTAGATAGAGCTCTAGGGGCTAGTGCCCGGGGAGGGGGTGGTACGGATGGGAAGGGAAGAATTGACAAGGGAGTTGCGGAGGGAGCGGTCTTTGCGGAAGGCAGACATGGGGGGGGAGATGGGAAGATGTGGCGAGTGGTGGGGTCACGTTGGAGGTGGTGGAAATTGCGGAGGATTATGTGTTGTATTTGCCGGCTGGTGGGGTGAAAGGTGAGGACCAGAGGGACTCTGCCCTTGTTGCGAGTGCGGGGATGGGGAGAGAGAGCAGTGTTGCGTGGTATGGATGAGACCCTGGTGCGAGCCTCATCTATGGTGGCGGAGGGAAATCCCCGTTCCCTGAAGAACGAGGACATTTCCGATGCCCTGGTGTATATATCAGTCTGCCTTCCGCAAAGACCACTCCATCCACAACTCCCTTGTCAATTCTTCCCTTCCCTCCCGTACCACCCCCTCCCCGGGCACTTTCCGTTGCGACCGCAAGAAATGCAACACCTGTCCCTTCACCTCCCCCCTCGACTCCATTCAAGGACCCAAGCAGTTGTTTCAGGTGCGACAGAGGTTTACCTGTATCTCCTCCAACCTCATCTACTGCATCCGCTGCTCTAGATGTCAGCTGATTTACATCGGGGAGACTAAGCGGAGGTTGGGCGATCGTTTCGCCGAACACCTCCGCTCAGTCCGCAATAACCTACCTGATCTCCCGGTGGCTCAGCACTTCAACTCCCCCTCCCATCCCCAATCCGACCTCTCTGTCCTGGGTCTCCTCCATTGCCAGAGTGAGCAACACCGGAAATTGGAGGAACAGCACCTCATATTCCGCCTGGGTAGCTTGCGTCCTGATGGCATTAACGTTGAATTCTCCCAATTTTGCTAGCCCTTGCTGTCTCCTCCCCTTCCTTAACCCTCGAGCTGTCTCCTCCCATCCCCTGCCCTCGGGCTCCTCCTCCTCCCTTTTTCCTTCCTTCTCCCCCCACCCCACCCCCATCAGTCTGAAGAAGGGTTTCGGCCCGAAACGTCGCCTATTTCCTTCGCTCCATGGATGCTGCTGCACCCGCTGAGTTTCTCCAGCAATTTTGTGTACCTTCGATCTTCCAGCATCTGCAGTTCCTTCTTGAACAGATTATTCCCGATGTTGGGGAAGTCCAGAACTAGGGGTCACAGTTTAAGGATAAGAGGGAAGTCTTTTAGGACCGAGATGAGAAAATCATTTTTCACACAGAGAGTGGTGAATCTGTGGAATTCTCTGCCACAGAAGGTAGTTGGGGCCACAGTTCATTGGCTATATTTAAGAGGGAGTTAGATGTGCCCCTTGTGGCTAAAAGGATCAGGGGGTATGGAGAGAAGGCAGGTATGGGATACCGAGTTGGATGATCAGCCATGATCATATTGAATGGCGGTGCAGGCTCGAAGGGCTGAATGGGCTACTCCTGCACCTATTTTCTATGTTTCTATGTTATTTTCCAAGGTTCCATGGATTCTTGCACCGATTGTTATGTGGGTGACTCCATTCATTTAAGAAAGGTGGTGGGTTGAAAAGGCAAGCCAGACACCAGCAGGAGCCAAAGATGCTGCGGTCAAATTTTCAGGACGTACCCAGTATAAATCTCTTAGCAAATAATAATAGGATTAGGCAGTGTCAACATGGGCTGAAGTGAAATTGTATTTGCTAAATGCTGGTGTATTTGGTGATGAAAACTACCTGGATAGGACAGATAACTCGATAGATGCTTATTTGGACTTCAAGAAGGCCCACTTTCACGAACTAATTCGCGACCTTTTTTACTCGTGGACATGTTTCATCGTGCTAGAAAAAAAACGCCCCGGGCCTACTTGATGCCACGAATGCCTACGACTAGCCTCACGGCCTGCTACGACCTACCTACGACCTTGTGATGGCCATGCTGTGAGGATACTGAGTTGGATGATCAGCCATGATCATATTGAATGGCGGTGCAGGCTCGAAGGGCCGAATGGCCTACTCCTGCACCTAATGTCTATGTTTCTATGAGTCAAGGGCAAACTCGGCAGAGGTGGTGAATTAGGTCTTGAAAGTGGGACAGGCCCTTTACATGGAAACACAAGAAACTGCAGATGCCAGCCTATTGAACAAAACACAAAGCGCTGGAGGATCTGGATGGAGTGGATGTGGAGAGGATGTTTCCACTGGTGGGAGATTGTAGGACCAGAGGGCACAGCCTCAGAATAAGAAGGATGGCACCTTTAGAAAGGAGTTGGGGGAATAATTTCTTTAGTCAGAGGGTGGTGAATCTGTGGAATTCATTGCCACAGGCCAAGTCAGTGGATATTTGGTTTAAGAAGGTACTGCAGATGCTGGAAAATCGAAGGTGGACAAAAATGCTGGAGAAACTCAGCGGGTGAAATTGAAACATAGAAACATAGAAAATAGGTGCAGGAGTAGAGGCGATTCGGCCCTTCGAGCCTGCACCGCCATTCAATATGATCATGGCTGATCATCCAACTCAGTATCCTGTACCTGCCATCTCACCATACCCCCTGATCCCTTTAGCCACAAGGGCCACATCTAGCTCCCTCTTAAATATAGCCAATGAACTGGCCTCAACTACCTTCTGTGGCAGAGAATTCCACAGATTCATCACTCGCTGTGTGAAAAATGTTTTCCTCATCTCGGTCCTAAAAGATTTCCCCCATATCCTTAAACTGTGACCCCTTGTTCTGTACTTCCCCAACATCGGAAGCAATCTTCCTGCATCTAGCCTGTCCAACCCCTTAAGAATTTTGTAAGTTTCTATAAGATCCCCCCTCAATCTTCTAAATTCTAGCGAGTACAAGCCAAGTCTATCCAGTCTTTCTTCATATGAAAGTCCTGACATCCCAGGAATCAGTCTGGTCATATATAAGATTGTTAAGGGTTGGGACACACTAGAGGCAGGAAACATGTTCCCGATGTTGGGGCAGTCCAGAACCAGGGGCCACACACAGTTTAAGAATAAGGAGTAAGCCATTTAGCACGCAGACGAGGAAACACTTTTTCTCGCAGAGAGTGGTGAGTCTGTGGAATTCTCTGCCTCAGAGGGCGATGGAGGCCGGTTCTCTGGATGCTTTCAAGAGAATGCTAGGTAGGGCTCTTAAAGATAGCGGAGTCCGGGGATATGGGGAGAAGGCAGGGACGGGGTACTGATTGGGGATGATCACATTGAATGGCGGTGCTGGCTCGAAGGGCCAACTGGCCTACTTCTGCACCTATTGTCTATTGTCTATTGGTATACAAAAGTGCTGGAGAAACTCAGCGGGTGCAGCAGCATCTATGGAGCGAAGGAAATAGGCAACATTTCGGGCCGAAACCCTTCTTCAGACTGTCTATTGTCTATTGGTGAAAATATCCACTCAATGTATATGTTTAAGGTTAAGATTGGTAGATAGTTGATTTGTGCGGGTGTCAGGGGTTGTGGAGAGAAGGCAGGAGAATGGGGTAGGGAGGGAGAGATGGTTCAGCCATGATTGCATGGTGGAGTAGACTTGATGTGGGCCGAGTGGCCTGATTCCCCCTCCTCGAACTATTGATGGTCGATGGCAAACCCTTCAATCCAGGCAGCATTCTGGTAAACCTTCTCTGCACGCTCGGCAAAGTTGTAGTGTCGTTCTCCTCTTCCGATGAGGAATCAACGGATGGCACGTTTCCCCTCCCCCATCAAGGATTCCAGGCGTAGGGCCCAAAGCCAACTTCCAAGAGTCACGGCTGCGCAGTGCCAGAGACCCAGGTTCACAAGGTCACAAGTGATGGGAGCAGTGGGAGGAAACTTGAAGATCTTGGAGAAAACCCACGCAGGTCACGGGGAGAAGGTACAAACTACAAACTGTGTACAGCGGAGCCCGTGGTCGGGATGGAACCCGGGTCTCCGGCGCAGCGAGCCGGCGACTCTACCCGCTGTGCCGCAAAGAGATAGGAGCAGAATTAGGCCATTCGGCCCATCAAGCCAACTCCGACATCCAATCAATTATGGCTGATCTACCTCTCCCTCCTCCCCCCATTTTCCTGCCTTCTCCCCCGTAACCCATGACCCTTGACACCCGTACTAATCAAGAGTCTAAGGTAGACAAAAATGCTGGAGAAACTCAGCAGGTGAGGCAGCATCTATGGAGCGAAGGAAATAGGCGACGTTTCGGGTCGAGACCCTTCTTCAGACTGATGTGGGGGCGGGGCGGGGGGGGGGGGGGGGAGATGAAAGGAGGAGGAAATAAAAAGGGTCTCGACCCGAAACGTTGCCTATTTCCTTCGCTCCATAGATGCTGCTGCACCCGCTGAGTTTCTCCAGCATTTTTGTCTACCTTTGATTTTCCAGCATCTGCAGTTCCTTCTGAAACAGTCAAGAATCTATCTCTCTCTCTCTCTCCGCCTTAAATATATCCATTGAATTGTGGCCTCCACAGGCCGTCTGTGGCAAAGAATTCCACAGATTCACCACCCTCTGACCAAAGAACTTTGTTTGATCCTGACCTCGGCCACCGTCTGCATGGAGTTTGTAACGTACGTTCTCCCTGTGACCACGTGAGCTTTCTCCAGTTGCTCTGGTTTCCTCCCACACTCCAAAGACGGCCGATTTGGAGGTTAGTTGGCTTGTGTAAATTGCCTTGAGTGTGTGTGTGTACGATAGAATTAGCGTATGGATGTCCTTTGGCTGGCTTGGGCTCGATGGGCAGAAAGGCCTGTGTCAACGCTGTATCACTAAACCAATCTAGTGTGAATGGGTGGTAGACAAAAATGCTGGAGGAACTCAGCGGGCGAGGCAGCGTCTATGGAGCGAAGGAATAGGCGACGTTTCGGGTCGAGAGACTGGTGTGAATGGGTGTTCGCTGGTTGGTGTGGACTGGGTGTGAAGAAAGGCCTGTTCCTGCTCTGTATCCCTCAACTAAACTAGAACAAGTCAGAAGAGCTCGCAAATATAAGCCTGTGACTATCATGAATGGTCTTTTTTTGGAGATTAAGATCCGGAGGTTGCAGGTAGTGGAAGCAGGTAGGGAGACTGACGAAAACCTCCGGGAACCGCACGGAAACCTTGGGTGGGGCGCAAAGTCTCCAGAGGTTTCCGTTCAGGTTTCCTAAGTGGGACAGGGGCATTAGGAAACATAGAAACATAGGTGCAGGAGTAGGCCATTCGGCCCTTCGAGCCTGCACCGCCATTCAATATGATCATGGCTGATCATCCAACTCAGTATCCTGTACCTGCCTTCTCTCCATACCCCCTGATCCCTTTAGCCACAAGGGCCACATCTTCACCCCTGCAATTCCCTGCTGCCATGGGCAGTTTAGTTGAGAGACGCAGCATGGAAACAGGCCCTTCGGTCCGCCGAGTCCACACTGGCCCTCAGTCACCCACTAGTTTTTAGTTTTTGGAGAAACAGGACCTTCCGCCCACTGAGTCCACGCCGATCAGCGATCCCCCCACACACTCGGGACAATTTTACATCTACACCAAGCCAATTAGCCTACAAACCTGCACGTCTTTGAAGTGTGGGAGGAAACCGAAGTCTCGGTGAAAACCCACGCAGGTCACGGGGAGAACGTACAAACTCTGTGCAGACAGCGCCCGTGGTCAGGATCGAACCGGGGACTCTGGCGCTGCCCCACCGTGCCGCCCCTTAGTTCTACATTATCCCATCCGCTCCCTCCACACTAGCGGTCAGTTTACAGAGGGCCAATTAACCTACAGACCCGCGCGGGCACGTCTTTGCCACGTAGGAAGAAACCAAAGGAATCCCTCGCGGTCACAGGGAGAGCATGCAGACTCCACATAGAAAGCACCCGAGGTCAGGAGCGAACCCGGGTCTCTGGCGCTGTGATCAGCCGCTCTACCCGCTGCACCACCACGATCTCCCATCCCCGACTCTCATTTATCCCCTCCCTCCCTCCTCTCCTTCTCTGTCCCCTTACACCTGTAAATCTCCTTCTGGGCTTCCACTTCACTCCTCACATCGAAACATAGACAATAGGTGCAGGAGGAGGCCATTTGACCCTTCGAGCCAGCACCGCCATTCATTGTGATCATGGCTGATCGCCCCCAATCAATAACCCGTGCCTGCCTTCTCCCCGTATCCCTTGACTCCACCAGCCCCTAGAGCTCTATTTAACTCTCTCTTAAATCCATCCAGTGACTTGGCCTCCACTGCCCTCTGTGGCAGGGAATTCCACTAATTCACAACTCTCTGGGTGAAAACTTTTTTTCTCACCTCAGTCTTAAATGGCCTCCCCTTTATTCTAAGACTGTGTGTGTGGCCCCTGGTTCTGGACTTGCCCAACATTGGGAACATTTTTCCTGCATCTATCTTGTCCAGTCCTTATAAAATTTTATATGTTTCTATAAGATCCCTCCTCATCCTTCTAAGCTCCAGTGAATATAAGCCTAGTCTTTTCAATCTTTCCTCATATGACAGTCCCGCCATCCCAGGGATCAATCTCGTGAACCCAAGCTGCACTGCCTCAATCACAAGGATGTCCTTCCTCAAATTAGGAGGGCAAAACTGGACTCCAGCATTTTCGATTTTTCCAGCATCTGCAGTTCCTTCTTAAACAGGAGAAGGTGGATAACGTTTAATGCAAGATAAAGTCCGATTAAAGATAGTCTGATGGTCTCCAATGGGAGATATGGTAAGCTAGGATCGCTCTCTAGTTGGTTATAGGACGGTTCGGTTGCCTGATAAAAGCCAAACTGTCTCCGAATCTGGAGATGTGTGCGTTTGTTTTCACGTTTGCAGTTTTGCTCCCCTAATTTGAGGAAGGACATTCTTGCTATTGAGGGAGTGCAGCGTAGGTTCACCAGGTTAATTCCCGGAATGGCGGAACTGTCATATGTTGAGAGAATGGAGCGGCTGGGCTTGTACACTCTGGAGTTTAGAAGGATGAGAGGGTATCTCATTGAAACATATAAGATTGTTAAGGGTTTGAACATGCTAGAGGCAGGAAACATGTTCCCGATGTTGGGAAAGTCCAGAACCAGGGGCCACAGTTTAAAAATAAGGAGTAAGCCATTTAGAATGGAGACGAGGAAACACTTTTTCTCACGGAGAGTGGCGAGTCTGTGGAATCCTCTGCCTCAGAGGGCGGTGGAGGCAGGTTCTCTGGATGCTTTCAAGAGAGCTAGATAGGGCTCATAAAAATAGCAGAGTCAGGGGATATGGGGAGAAGGCAGGAACGGGGTACTGATTGGGGATGATCAGCCATGATCACATTGAATGGCGGTGCTGGCTCGAAGGGCCGAATGGCCTACTCCTGCACGTATTGTCTGTTGTCACACTTCTGTCCCTCTTGCCCGATGGGAGAGGGGTGAAGAGGGAGTGACCGGGGGTGAACTGGTCCCTTGATGATGCTGCTGGCCTTGCCGAGGTGTAGATGCTGAATGAAAGGCAGGTTGGTTTGTGCGATGGCCCTTAGTACACCAACACCCTCCCCCTCTCCGGAAGGGATGTACTGGTGGATTCAAGTCAGAAGACTCACGATTGCTTAATTCTCATGTCTCCCCTGAACAGAACAATACAATACTTGTAGTAGCATAACAGGCATCATACAGATAATATATATATACTAGACTAAATGGGACCCGTTGGATCCCAGCATCACACGGGAGGGCTGGTCACCAACACAATATTCCACCTCTCCACCAATTCTAATGTTGCTCGCTAGTAGGGAGGGGGGCTGTCTGTTGCGCTAGTATGGGTGTTGCGGGCCGAAGGTACTGGTTTCCAAAGGGCTAGTATAGACATTGTGGGCCGAATGGATTCTTGGGCTGGCATCCAACTGTTGCAACAATTTTAAAAGGCAAGGCAAACAATTGGGCTGCAGCCACTTTACAGCCGCATCGAGGGGACTCATCGTGGAGTAGACGTGCGTTCAGTGATATTCGCAGCTCAGAGAGCCGTGACCCTCTCGCTTCCTGGGTCTGGCAGAGACGGAATGAGGCACTACGCTTCCGGGTTTTATAGTCCCTCGCCCTGCCGCCAGCGGGGGCAGCAGAGAGAATGGGGATTTTTTTTAAAAAAACATTAATATCTCTCGGATTTTTTTTTATTTTTTATTTTTAATTTTTATTAGAAGTACGGTAAATTACATCGATGGGAAAAATCCTCTGGTCCCGGAAGGCGGAGGGGGCCTCTGAGCGAGGTGGCCAAAAATGATGGCGTTCTCTCGGAAATCGCAGCGCAGTGGGCCAAAAGCGGTCAAGATCAGACTTTTAGTAATATAGATGATAACCACTAACCCTAGGCGGTCACGGTGTTGCAGCGGTAGAGTTACTGCCTTACAGCGCCAGAGACCCGGGTTCGATCCTGACTACTGACACTGTCTGCACGGAGTTAGTACATTCTTCCCGTGACCGGCATGGGTCTTTTTTGAGATATTCCGACACTCCAAAGACGTACAGGTTTGAAGGTTAATTGGCCAGGTAGAAAGGCAAAATTGTCCCTAGTGTGTGCAGGGTAGTGTTAGTCTGCGGGGATCGCCGCTGGTCGGCGCGGACTCGGTGGGCCGAAGGGCCTGTATTTCTAAACCAAATGAAAACCCGATGTCTTTAATGATCCAGAGAAGTTCGTAGTTAAGTTGTACTCAAGAGCCTGATGGATGTTGAGAAGGCCTGGTTCTTTTCAGGCTCCCGATGGAGGGAGTGAAGGTACAGGAGTGATCACAATGAATGGCGGTGCTGGCTCGAAGGGCTAAATGGCCTCCGCTTGCACCTATTTTCTATGTTTCTAAACTCAGCGGATGAGACTGTGGAAGGTAGACAAAAATGCTGGAGAAACTCAGCGGATGAGACGGCATCTATGGAGCGAAGGAATAGGTGACGTTTCGGGTCGAGACCCGGAAGGGTCTCGACCCGAAACGTCACCTATTCCTTCGCTCCATAGATGCTGCCTCACCCGCTGAGTTTCCAGAAGGGTCTCACCCGAAACATCGCCCATTCCTTCGTTTCCAGAAGGGTCTCGTCCCGAAACGTCGCCCATTCCTTCGCTCCATAGATGCTGCCTCACCCGCTGAGTTCCCAGAAGGGTCTCGTCCCGAAACGTCGCCTATTCCTTCGCTCCATAGATGCTGCCTCACCCACTGAGTTTCTCCAGCATTTTTGTCAACCTTCCACTTAATCCTGTTCCGTCCACTGTGGACGGCTCGATTGTAATCATGTACAGTCTTTTCGCCAACTGGATTTTCACCGCATCTCGGTACACGTGACAATAAGGAACTAAGCACCGGAAATTGGAGGAACAGCACCTCATATTCCGTTTGGGGAGTCTGCACCCCAGGGGCATGAACATCGAATTCTCCCAATTTTGTTAGTCCTTGCTGTCTCCTCCCCTTCCTCAGCCCCCCTGCTGTCTCCTCCCATCCCCCAGCCTTCTGGCTACTCCTCCTTTTCCCTTTCTTGTCCCCACCCACCCCCACCCCCGATCAGTCTGAAGAAGGGTTTCGGCCCGAAACGTTGCCTATTTCCTTCGCTCCATAGATGCTGCTGCACCCGCTGAGTTTCTCCAGCTTTTTTGTGTAACCTTCGATTCTCCAGCATCTGCAGTTCCCTCTTAAACTAAAGAACCACCGTGTGTAGGAAGGAACTGCAGATGCTGGTTTAAACCGAAGTTGGACACAAAAAGCTGGAGCAACTCAGCGGGACGGGCAGCGTCTCTGGAGAGAAGGAATGGGTGACGTTTCGGATCGAGTCTGAAGAAGGGTCTCGACCCGAAACGTCGCCCATTCCTTCTCTCCAGAGATGCTGCCCGTCCCGCTGAGTTACTCCAGCTTTTTGTGTCTAAAGAACTATTATTTAACGGGAAGCCTTACAAGATAAAGTCGAGCATTAGACCATCTCCCTCATGACCCCCTCGGTAATGCACACACCAACGGCAATATATCTTTCAAGAAGGATTTGTGGATTTAAGAGAGAGTTAGATAGAGCACTCGGGGCTGGTGGAGTCAAGGGATATGGGGAGAAGGCAGGCACGGGTTATTGATAGGGGACGATCAGCCATGATCACAGTGAATGGCGGTGCTGGCTCGAAGGGCCGAATGGCCTCCTCCTGCACCTATGTTTCTATGTTTCTAAGGGTATCGGCCCGAAACGTTGCCTATTTCCTTCGCTCCATAGATGCTGCCTCACCCGCTGAGTTTCTCCAGCATTTTTGTTTACCTTCGATTTTCCAGCATCTGCAGTTCCTTCTTAAACATTATATCTTCAACATATCATTCCACGCCTTGGGGACAAGGCTACGATTGCGTTTCGTTAAGATGGTAAAGTCCTTTCTGTTCATTCTTCCCCCACCCCCCACAGATTGCCTCTGTAGACGCTGACTGGAGTCAAGCACCTCACAACTCGTTCAAAGAAAGAGGTAAGAAAGGCTTCCTCATTCGCCCTTTGATCTCCTCGGTGCTTGTAGCGGGCTCCACTGCCCCTTCGGACTTTACGCTTTAAGAATTCAAGTAGTCCCACTACGATGGGGACTGCCATCTTGCCCCCCCCAAACCTGGGTGGGTTTCCATCACAACGGTGGTGCAGCGGCAGGTTCGATCCTGACTGCAGGCTGCTGTCTGTATGGAGTTTGGACCTCCTCCCCGTGACCCGCGTGGGTTTTCTCCTGGTGCTCCGGCTTCCTCCCACTATCCAAAGACGTGCAGGTTTGTAGGCTAATTGGCCCTCTATAAATTGTCCCTGCTGTTTAGGGTAGTTAGTGTACGGGGCGATCGCTGGTCGGCACGGACTCAATGGGCCGAAGGGCCTGTTTCCACGCTGTATCTCTAAACTAAACTAAATATTACGAAGGAGAACGCTGAAGACAGCTTGTCAGTTTGAGTCTCGGAGCAGGGAGGTTCTACTGCAGTTGTACAGGGTCTTGGCGAGACCACACCTGGAGTATAGGAGCAGGAAGGTTCTACTGCAGTTGTACAGGGTCTTGGTGAGACCGCACCTGGAGTATTGCGTACAGTTTTGCTCTCCTAATCTGAGGAAAGACATTCTTGCCATAGAGGGAGTACAGAGAAGGTTCACCAGACTGATTCCTGGGATGGCGGGACTGTCATATGAAGAAAGACTGGATAGACTCGGCTTGTACTCGCTAGATTTTAGAAGATTGAGGGGGGGATCTTATAGAAACTTACAAAATTCTTAAGGGGTTGGACAGGCTAGATGCAGGAAGATTGTTCCCGATGTTGGGGAAGTCCAGAACAAGGGGTCACAGTTTAAGGAAAAGGGGGAAGTCTTTTAGGACCGAGATGAGAAAAACATTTTTCAGACAGAGAGTGGTGAATCTGCCACAGAAGGTAGTTGAGGCCACACAGTTCATTGGCTATATTTAAGAGGGAGATAGATGTGGCCCTTGTGGCTAAAGGGATCAGGGGGTATGGAGAGAAGGCAGGTACAGGATACTGAGGTGGATGATCAGCCATGATCACATTGAATGGCGGTGCAGGCTCGAAGGGCCGAATGGCCTCTACTCCTGCACCTATTGTCTATGTTTCTATGTCTTCACACTCACACATTGGCCAAATTTAGACAAATAGAGGTTATTGTTAATACCTCCTCTTTGAAAGACGATTGCAATTAGGTAGCTTTGCTATAACATATGTTTCCATACCACAAATTTTTAAAAAAACGTGATTGAATTAGAGAACACTGTATTACATGGGCCAAATTGGTTTTGATCGGGAACAAGGGAACCACTTAAAAGTTACTTTGGAAATTTGTCTTGCAGGGAAAAAAGCTGTCTTTCAAAAAGTAAACAGTCTGGGGGGAAAAAAGTTCCAATGTAACCTCCCTGCAGCAATCAGATACCACTGCCTCTTAACAAAAGAGTCTGCCAGTTTCATCATAGAAACATAGAAACTAAGTGCAGGAGTAGGCCACTCAGCCCTTCGAGCCTGAACCGCCATTCAATATGATCATGGCAGATCATCCAACTCATTATCCTGTACCACCTGCCTTCTCTCATGGAAGGAATGGGAGGCTATTGATCTCAGTAGGATAGTGTTAATGGTGGGCTGAAGGGCCTGTTTCCGCGCTGTGTCTCGGATCTAATCTAAAAAATAATCGAAAATCTAACGGTTTGTGCAGTTACCCGAAATGAGAGAATTCAATAATGTTCCATGAATTCTGCAGTTGTACAGGGCCCTAGTGAGACCACACCTGGAGTATTGTGTGCAGTTTTGGCCTGTTGGCCTTCATAACAAGAGGAGTCGAGTATAGGAGCAAAGAGGTGCTTCTGCAGTTGTACCGAGCCCTAGTGAGACCACACCTGGAGTATTGTGTGCAGTTTTGGTCCCCTAATTTGAAGAAGGACATTCTTGCTATTGAGGGAGTGCAGCGTAGGTTTACAAGGTTAACTCCCGGGATGGCGGAACTTTCATATGCTGGGCTTGTACACTCTGGAGTTTACAAGGATGAGAGGAAATCTCATTGAAACATATAAGATTGTTAAGGGCTTGGACATGCTAGAGGCAGGAAACATGTTCCCGATGTTGGGGGAGTCCAGGACCAGGGGCCACAGTTTAACAATAAGGGGTTGGACAGGCAAGATGCAGGAAGATTGTTCCCGATGTTGGAGAAGTCCGGGACAAGGGGTCACAGCTTAAGGATAGAGGGGAAATCCTTTAGGACTGAGATGAGAAAAACATTTTTCACACAGAGAGTGGTGAATCTATGGAATTCTCTGCCATAGAAGGTAGTTGAGGCCACAGTTCATTGGCTATATTTAAGAGGGAGATAGATGGGGCCCTTGTGTCTAAAGGGATCAGCGGGTATGGAGAGAAGGCAGGTACAGGATACTGAGTTGGATGATCAGCCATGATCATATTGAATGGCGGTGCAGGCTCGAAGGGCCGAATGGCCTACTCCTGCACCTATTTTCTATGTTTCTAAGAATAAGGAGTAAACCATTTAGAACGGAGACGAGGAAACACTTTTTCTCACAGAGAGTGGTGAGTTTGTGGAATTCTCTGCCTCAGAGGGCGGTGGAGGCAGGTTCTCTGGATGCTTTCAAGAGAGAGCTAGATAGGGGATATGGGGAGAAGGCAGGAATGATTGGGGATGATCGGCCATGATCACATTGAATGGCGGTGCTGGTGCTGGTGCTGGCTCGAAGGGCCAAATAGCCTACTCCTGCACCTATTACATAGAAACATAGAAATTAGGTGCAGGAGTAGGCCATTCGGCCCTTCGAGCCTGCACTGCCATTCAATATGATCATGGCTGATCATCCAACTCAGTATCCCGTACCTGCCTTCTCTCCATACCCTCTGATCCCCTTAGCCACAAGGGCCACATCTAACTCCCTCTTAAATATAGCCAATGAATTCACCACTCTCTGATCATCCAACTCAGTATCCCACACCTGCCTTCTCTCCATACCCCCTGATCCTTTTAGCCACAAGGGCCACATCTAACTCCCTCTTAAATATAGCCAATGAATTCACCACTCTCTGATCATCCAACTCAGTATCCCATACCTGCCTTCTCTCCATACCCCCTGATCCCCTTAGCCACAAGGGCCACATCTAACTCCCTCTTAAATATAGCCAATGAACTGTGTGGCCTCAACTACCTTCTGTGGCAGAGAGTTCCAGAGATTCACCACTCTCTGTGTGAAAAAAAGTTATTCTCAATTGTCTATTGTATTGTATTGTATATCTTTATTGTCATTTCCTGAGTATTCACATACCCAGAGGAAACAAAAAAACGTTGCTCAACCAGTGTCCATTCAGTGTGCATTAAAAATAAATAGAAATAAAAATACATATATCATGAACAAATTGAACACTCTACTAAACATTCAACAGGTGTTCCGATCGGCAGCGGCACGGCAGTGGTTCTGCTGCAGTGTGTCCAGGTTGGTGGTTGGTGCTCGAGACTTTGGCAGGGGGCAAAGTCCATTTAGCCGTCTTATAGCCTGTGTGTTATGATCCTGTGGTTTTGCAGCTAAATGCTCCTTTAGGAAACATAGAAATTAGGTGTTGTTTGTCTTTTGAGCCTGCAAAGCCATTCGCGAGTATCATTATCTGCCACTTTCTGATTTGGCCACAAGGGCCACATCTAACTCCCTCTGTATATGAACTGGCCAAATCTGTGGCAGAAGTTCCAGAGATTGACCACTCTCTGTGTGAAAAAAGTTCTCCTCATCTCGTTCTGGCAGCGGCCCCTTGGCCTGGACTTCCCCAACATGGGAACAATCTGCTGCATCTAGCCTGTCCAACCCCTTAAGTTTTGTGGTTTCTATAAGATCCCCCTCTCATCTCCTAATTTCTAGGCAGGGGTCTATCCAGCTTCAAAGACAGTCCATTTCCCAGGAATCAGTCTGGTGATTCTCTGCACTCCCTCTATGGAAATAATGTCCTTCCTCAGATTTGGAGACCAAAACTGCACGCAATACTCCAGTTGTGGTCTCACCAAGACCCTGTACAACTGCAGTAGAACCTCCCTGCTCCTATACTCAAATCCTCTTGCTATGAAAGCCAACTGTACCTCTTCCCAGATGGCAGGATGGAGAAAATGTCATGCGATGGGTGGTAGGGGTCTTTGATGATGGAGATGGCTCTGCCATGGAGATGGAGATAGTATTGTCTATTGTTTATTGAATTGGTTTTTTTTTTCCCCCCTGATTTAGTTCCAAGAACTGGGAACGGCTTTAGCCAAGACAGCAGGACACTAGGCGACATCATCTTCGATGTGTACGCCAACAATGCATCCATGCCCTCTCTGCTGGAGCGTATGCTGGCGGAGAGTGGAGTCAAGCCGGGTGGTGGTGGTGGTGGCGGCCAGCACAAGGTAGGCTTCCAACCGAGCCCCAGCCAGCCGACCGTGAGCCGATTGAACCTGACCCAGCACACGAGGAAGGGCCGGCCACGCCTGCCGGGCCAGTCGTGGTCCGGGCGCCCCGACACGGCCAAGCCCGCCGGAAGGGAAGACCTCGGCTACGCCGAGAAAGAGCTGCAACTCTTCCACCAGATGTTCGAGGAGTACCTCCACTTCAAGGCCCACCGCAAGGGCGAGGGGGTGGCCGCCACCAGGAGGGGGCTGGAGGAGACGTGCGAGAAGATACTGGGCCGCAAGCACAAGCCGGTCGAGGCGGACTCCACCGTGGTGATCGTGGACGATGGCTACCAGGGGAAGAACGCGACCAAGCCGCCGCTGGTGGCCTCCAAGGAGGAGGAGGCCTTCTCGTCGTTCGAGACGCTGGTCAAGGCCATGCTCTCGCCCTTCTCCCAGCTGCCCACCACGTCCCCCGGCAACGCCAACACCAACACCCGCTTCCCCGACGACGTGACCGTCACCCGCGAGGAGGAGGGCAACTCCACCCCGGTGTTGGAGATCACGCAGACGGCCGGGAGCGGGACGGGGACGGGACCACCGACATCGACCTGACCTCCGGCGGGCCAACGGCGCTGGAGTTCTCCCCGGCCAGCGTGGGGCCGACGGGCGGGGATGAGGTGGTGACCACCGTGGTGTCCGAGGCCCAGACCGAGCCGCCGGCCGCCTCGGCCTCCACCGGGCTGGACAACAACGACTTCTCCTCCCCCCCCACCTCCACCATCACCGTCAAGCTGACGGACGACACCACGGATGTCACCCCCAACGTGAAGGAACACATCTCCACCCTCGGGCACGCCCCGTCCACCGCCTTCACCGAGGCCCAGTCCCCCACCCCGTCCAACGGGCCCGAGAGTTTCCCCTCCTCCCCCCCTTACTACAACCCCTTCCAGACCTACGGCACACCCACCTGGTCGAAGGAGCCGCACCACCACGCCTTCTCCGTCCCCTCACGGTCCCCTCAGCTGCAGGACTTCCCCTTCTCCTCCTCACAGGGGAGTGGACAGTACGACTTCACCGGCCTTTCCACGGGGCCCCAGCAGTTCGACTTGCCCCCCACCCCTTCCAAAGGGGCTCAACAGTACGACTTTCCAACCCCGTCAATGGGGTCTCATCAATATGGCTTGCCCACCCCTTCAGCGGGGCTGCATCAGTTTGGCTTGCCGACCCCTTCAGCAGGGCTTCATCAATTTGGCGCCAACACTCCCTTAACTGGACCTCAACAGTATGGCGTCACCACCCTTTCAACAGGACCTCAACAGTATGGCGTCACCACTCCTTCAACAGGACCTCAACAGTATGGCGTCACCACTCCTTCAACAGGACCTCAACAGTATGGCGCCAACACCCTTTCAACAGGACCTCAACAGTATGGCGTCACCACTCCTACAACTGGACCTCAACAGTATGGCGCCACCACTCCTTTCAACAGGACCTCAACAGTATGGCGTCACCACTCCTACAACTGGACCTCAACAGAATGGCGCCAACAGTCCTTCAACTGGATCTCAACTGTATGACTTTCCCACTCCCTCAAGAGAACCTCAACAGTATGACTTTGCCGGTCCCTCAAGAGGACCCCAACAACACGGCCTCCCCAACCTTTCAAGAGGACCCCAACAATATCTCTCGTCCAGCCCTTCGAACGGACCTGAGGAGCTTGGCTCACCTTCTCCCTTGAAAGGGCCTCAACAACATGGCCTCCCCATGGCGTCGCGAGGACCTAAAAAGCATGGCTCCCCCTCCCCATCGAAAAGATCTCAGAAGCATGGCTCCCCCACCCCATCGAAGGGACCTCAAAAACAAGGCTCCCCCACCCCATCGATGGGGCCTCAAAAACGTACCTTCCCCGTCCCGACGAAAGGACCTCAGAAGCGTAGCCCGCCCAGCTCCACGAAAGCGCCTAAAAAGCACGGGCCCCCCAGCTCTTCCAAAAGCTCCAAGAAGCACGGGACTCAGGGCACGACCGTCCTCCAGCCCGATTACACGGCGACCACCCAGATCTCGTCCGGCAACGAGTCCTCGTTCCTCCTGACCAACGAGCCGCCCGCGGGCCAGAACCGGCAGGCCCCGAGGAAGAAGGGGAAGAGCAGCCACGGCCGGGCCCTGCTCCGAAACCTGGTCCTCCCCGCGGAGGACATCGAGAAGCTGTACCTGATCGAGGAGTCCGCGAGGAAGCAGCGGATGTCCACCACCACCACCGAGCCCCGGCGGCTGAAGATCAAGATCCGGCACCAGCAGACGACGGAGGAACCGGCGAAGGAGGAGGAAGCCGACGACGAGAAGGAGGTGGAGGAGGCGGTGGAAGCGGAGCAGGCGGCGGCCGCAGAGGAGGAACCGTCCAGCCAGTCGGACATCCCCGTGCTGGAGAACCTGATGAAGAACCTGAACCAGCAGTTCTCCAAGCGGGTCCCGACCAAGGAGGACATCGTCAACATCCAGGACGCCATCTCGCGGCTGAACGCGGTCCTGTCGCAGTCGCAGTCGGCCCCCGAGAACACCAGCCGCCACGCCGGCCTGTCCCAGGCCCCCCGGCCCAGCACGTGGAAGGAGAGCGCGGAGCCGCGGACCCCGGCGCCCAGGCTGAGGCTGAGGCCTAAGCAGCAGCTGAGTCCGGAGCTGGAGCTGGAGCCAGTGCCGGAGCTAATGCTGCCCAGCAAGGCCCCAAACGCCCTGGGAGGGGCCCACTTCCTCCCCCAGGCCATCTTCTACAGCCCGGAGAAGCCCGGCAAAAAGGCGGAGCCGCGAGAGGAGCCGCTGGGGGTTACCACCTACAGGAGCCCCCTGAGGGCCGAACGGCCGCTGAGCGAGAGGAAAGGGGCCCGGGAGGACAAGAAGGCCTCGGGCCCCCGCCAGGAGCTGCACCTGAGCGCGCCCGACGTCTTCCCCAAGATAGACCAGCTGGAGCAGCTGCTGAAGAAGGCCAAGGTCAGGTTCTCCAAGGGGAGCCCCACCCCCGGCGACATGCTCCACTTGAAGACCGCCATGAACCACTTGGACGCCATCGTGCCGGGCGACAACAACCTGTCGCGGTCGAAGAGAGCCGCCCACCACCGCCCGCCGTCCGTGCCCGGCTCTTCGGTTTCGCACTTCATCCTCCCGTCCGATGCCCGCGGCCCAAGCCCGGGCCCCTCCGCCAAACGCCGCACGAAGCCCCTCCACGCCTTCCCGCCCAACGCCCGCGAGCACCACAAGCCTTCGTCCTCCTCCTCCTCCTCCAACGGGAAGGCCTCGGCCCACCCCGGACCCCGCCACGGGGCCCCCCTCAGCGGAAGGCTCCCCGACAGTGCCCGTCCGGCCCGCAGGGATCCCGCCCCTTCCCCCATCCCAAGCCCGAAGGGCGCAAAGAGGAAGCGCGCCGGCAAAAAGTCCAACGCTTCCGCCGGAGCGCCATCGCCCGTCTCCCATGGACAACCGTCGCCGTCCAAAATGGCCCCGCCAGCCGCCGCCCATCCCCGCCGCGAAAACTCCAAGGAGCACATCATCCGACGAGCATCCATGTTCTCCCCGGAGAAAGGCCACGCGCCGCCCATTTCCAAGAGGTCGCTTCCGAACCGGCCTCCGGGGAAGGTTCTGCCCGAGCGTCGGGCGGCCCAGCGCCCTCGTCTCCCCACGGAGGGGCCCCGTCCGGTCCCCCTCGCCAACCCGAGGGACCGAGACATTTACCGGCCTTCGAGCCCGGTTGTGTCGGGCAAGGCGGCTGCCCCCCCTCCCCGGAGAGCCCCCCAGGGGTCTTCAAAGAACGCAGCCCGGCAGGGGCTGTCGGGACCCCAGGGTCTGAGGCTGAAGTTCGCCGCCAGAGGGAACAGGGACTCGTTCCTGGAGAAGAGGCGGGAGAAGGCCCTCTCGCCGGGCACTCAAGAGTCCAGGTTGCAAGGTATGAATTCTCCAAATGGCCCCCAAAAAGGCAGCGTTGCCAACCCTTCCCACCGCATCCACGCGCCTTCCCCCGAGAAGACGTGGGATTCGAACCCATCGCGTGGTCTCAACGCGCCTTCCGGTAAGAACGTACGGTCGTCGAAGACTCTCCCGGGTCCCAATCCGCCGACCCCGGAGAAAGTGTGGTCCTCGAAGGCTTCTTACCGGCACCCCCCGCCTTCCCTGAAGAGTACAAGGCCTACAGCTTCTCGCAGTTTCGAGTCACCTTCGTTTGAGAGCGCAAAGTCGTTGAGACTGTCCCAGAAGCTCCCTGTAGCGTCCCCCGAGAACAGGCGCTCATCGAGCCCGATCCGCAGGCGTGGACCGCCTTCCCCCGATAATGAGCCGCTTCCAAAAGCTTCCCCCAACCTCAACCCGCCTTCCCCGAAGAGGTCAAAGTCTTCAAGGCCTCCCCTTAGACTTCCACCTTCCCCCGAGGACCGGGAGTCCTCTGAACCTCCCCTTAAGCGCAACCCACGTCTTCCCGGGGACAGGAGAGCTTCGAACCCTTCCCACAACCTCAAGTTTACACCTCCCGGCAAAAGGCGGCCTACAGTCCATCTTCCGACTTCCCGCGAGAAAGAGCAACTTTCAAACCCGCCTCTCCCCGAGATCGTCTCCTCGTCCCCTTTGAACAGTTTCAAAAAGTCTTCCCGGGCGAACGGGAGATCTTCAAACCGTCCCCCTATTCTTAAACCAACCAACGCGATTCGAATCCCATCCATTGGTCCAAGTCTACCTGTCCTTGAGGACAGGAGGTCTTCAAAGCTGCCCGATAGTCTTCAGAAATCTTCCACTGGGAACAAGAAGTCCAATAGTTTCAATCCGTCTTCTGCTGAGAGAGAGTCGCCAAATCCTTCCCATTTTTCGACCCCATCTTCCATTGCGATCACAAAGGCTACAAACCCTTTCGTTCGACTCAAACCGTTATCCGCTGGGCACAGGAGGTCTTCACAGTTACCCCATGGCCGTCGTCCAGTTTTCACTGGGACTAGAAGGTCTACAAATCCTCCCCACGTTCTCCACGCATCATCCAAGTCTTCAAAGCCATCCCAAGATCCGACACCATCTTCCATAGGGACCATGAAGTCTACAGGCCCTTCCCGTGGTCTCAGTCCGTCTTCCACCAGGCCAACGCATAGTCCTCCATCTTCCACTGGGAGTCATCAGTCATCGGTTGCGCCCCAAAGTCACAACCCACCTCCACCTGGGTCCTCAAACCCTTTGAAAGATTCCACTGCAAAAGCCCCCCCGAATACCGAGACTCCGCTACCCTCCGTCATAAGGATGTCGGCCGGCTCCAAGGAGAAGCCGTTAAAACTGCCCCACGCCACCCATCAGCCTCCCCTTTGGAAAGGGAAGTTCTCGAAACTGTTCTACAACCTCGGGGACTCTGCGTCGGTGAGGAAGCGATTCCACGGCCCCAACCCGTCGCCGCCGGTCAACGGGCTGGAGGCCACGCGCCGCGCCCTCCGCGAGCCCGGCCCCAAGCGGCAAGACCCGGAGACCCCTCAGGCCCCGACCCCGGCCCCCGAGCCGGAAGCCGCGATGGCGAAGAGGCCTTCCAATCCTTCGCCCGGCCCGCACCCGGCGAGCACCACCGCCACCGTCCTGCTGGTGGAACACTCGCCCGCGACCAAGACGCCGCGCGTCCACCACGTCCACGCCTTGAAGACCCCCAGGGACAGAACCTCGTTCTTCGGCCTCACCACCTCAACCGCCCCCGTGGTCGAGGTGTTTGTCGAGCCATCGACCACCGCCACCACCACCAAGATTCCGCTACTGGAGACGCCGACCACCACCCCTTCCGAAGACATCGAGATCATTCTCCTCCCCACCAGCCCCGCCCCCACCCCCCCACCCCATTGACGTTGTGCCGCCAGCCTCCGTCAACCCGCCTCACCCGGCCGCGCCCACCAGGAAGCAAGTCCCGCGCCTCCACCGCCATTCCAGCACCACGCTGGCCACGGAAGCGCCGGAAGACCAAGACACCTCGGAGGTCACGTTCGTGGAGATTCCCGAGACCGTGCCGGAGACGACCGAGGCGACTCTGGTCCCTGACCTTTCGCCGGAGACGGTCAGCCCCGCGCCCAGCGCCGCCGCCGGCGCGCCGCCGCCACCGCCGGACGAGGAAGAGGGCCCGGTCACACTCCCGACCAAGATCGTCCCGCGAGTCCACCACCACATCCACTCGCTCGTCACCCCGGCCAGTCGCCTCTCCTTCCTCCGCATCACCACCCCCAAGACCAAGCAAGTCCTTCTCAACTACACCAGGACCTCGACCCTGACCCCGACCGCCACCTCCACCGCGGAGACCCCCACCGCCGGGACCTTCTCCTCCACCAAGAAACCGTCCAGAAAGAAAAACAAGCACAAGGGCAGCAAAAAGTCTTCGCCCGTGACGGCCACTCCGGAGGCCGCGGCCGAATCGAGCACCAAGAAATCGGAGCACCACAAGGCGGCCAGCGGCTCCGCCAAGCAAAAGTCCCACCGCAACAAGTCAACGTCCAATGTGAAGTCCAAGAAGTCATCCTGGGGCTCCCCCAATCCCTCTCCGGCCCGCAACATGGCCGAGAGGTCTTCGACTCCTTCGTCCAGTGACCCGTCCGCACGGCAATCTTCGAAAGCCACCGCCCCCTCCGAGCGCAGCGCCCCGTCGAGCGAGGGATCGCCGGCGCCTTCCGTCGCGCCCGCCACACGGCGTCCGCAGTCCCCTCCCATGAACGAGCTGGTGATCCAGGCGTCTTTCCCCTCGCAGAGCTCGCCCCTGACCAAGCGGCCAGTGCCGCGCCACCACTCCAGCCGCCCGAGACCCCCCCAGCCGGCCGCCGACCAGCCCAGCCCGACCGCCGCCGCCGCCACCGCCGAGCCCGAAGACGAGGACCTGGAGGAGCTCGAGGAGTTCGACGACCCCGCGCCCTCCGACGGCCCCAATCAAGGCTTCCCTCAACTCCTCCAGGACGTGGCAGAACCGTCCCCCATCGGAACCCCGGAGCCCGCCGACGGGGAGGGCGAGGAGCCCGAGTTCCTCCACCGACGCGCCAGGAGGGTGGGGTCGTTCGGCCGGCCCCCGCCGCCCGACCATCCCGCCGACCCTCGCGGGGAGGCGCAGCGGTTCACCAGAGCGCGGCGGACCCAGACCCAGTGGGTGGCCAACCAGCCAGGCGTCGAGGGGGCCATCTGACATCTGACGAGAGGGGGAGGGGAGGGACGGCGACAGGAGCGGCACAAAAAACCTACCCTACCCCCTCACACGCACACACACACTCAAAACCCCAAGAGCCGAGAACAGCAGCAAAACAGTACATTGGAATGGAGGAGCGGCCATTTTGTGCAGCCAATTTTGTGCGGCCATTTTAAGCAGCCATTTTGTGCGGCCATTTTAAGCAGCCATTTTGTGCGGCCATTTTAAGCAGCCATTTTGTGCGGCCATTTTAAGCAGCCATTTTGTGCGGCCATTTTGAGCGGCATCAGAGTCCATTCTGGACTAGTCTCCTGGAGAATTATTCTACGACCACCTCCAGCGAGCTTGAAAACATTTTTTTTTTTTCAAAAGACAAGTGTTTCGCAAGTTGTCCAGACTCTCCCCCCCCACTCCTCTCCGGATACAGCGGATTTATATATGTGCAATAACTTGCTTTTTAACTGTTTTACAAAAACGGGAAAAATATATATAATGGTAACCATGCTTTGTCTTTCTGAGTTTTAAACCTGGTGCATCCCATTACAGTATAAGATATACAACACCACAACGTGTCTCTCCATTTAATGGTAATTTATTAGTCATCGAGGTACAGTTCTGTGCAATAGTATCACTTAGATAAGCAGCTCAGATACAGTACAATATAGAAACATAGAAATTAGGTGCAGGAGTGGGCCATTCGGCCCTTTGAGCCTACACCGCCATTCAATATGATCATGGCTGATCATCCAACTCAGTATCCCATCCCTGCCTTCTCTTCATACCCCCTTATCCCTTTAGCCACAAGGGCCACATCTAACTCCCTCTTAAATATAGCCAATGAACTGGCCTCAACTACCCTCTGTGGCAGAGAGTTCCAGAGATTCACCACTCTCTGTGTGAAAAAAGTTCTTCCCATCTCGGTTTTAAAGGATTTCCCCCTTATCCTTAAGCTGTGACCCCTTGTCCTGGACTTCCCCAACATCGGGAACAATCTTGCCACAAGGGCCACATCTAACTCCCTCTTAAATATAGCCAATGAACTGTGTGGCCTCAACTACCTTCTGTGGCAGAGAATTCCACAGATTCACCACTCTCGGTGTGAACAATATCGGTCCTAATAGATTTCCCCCTTATCCTTAAACTGTGACCCCTTGTTCTGGACTTCCCCAACATCGGGAACAATCTTCCTGCATCTAGCTTGTCCAACCCCTTAAGAATTTTGTACGTTTCTATAAGATCCCCCCTCAATCTTCTAAATTCCAGCGAGTACAAGCCGAGTCTATCCAGTCTTTCTTCATATGGAAGTCCTGCCATCCCAGGAATCAGTCTGGTGAACCTTCTCTGTACTCCCTCTATGGCAAGAATGTCGTTCCTCAGATTAGGAGACCAAAACTGTACCCAATACTCCAGGTGTGGTCCCACCAAGACCCTGTACAACTGCAGTAGAACCTCCCTGCTCCTATACTCGAATCCTTTAGCTATGAATGCTAACATACCATTCGCTTTCTTCACTGCCTGCAGCACCTGCATGCCTACTTTCAATGACTGGTGTACCATGACACCCAGGTCTCGTTGCATCTCCCCTTTTCCTACCACTCTACCGCTAGTGCGGCCTAGCAGTAGAACGACTGTTTTACAGCGCCAGAGACCCAGGTTCGATCCCGACTACGACTGTTTTGCCTGTACGCAGTTTGTACATAGAAACATAGAAAATAGGTGCAGGAGTTGGCCATCCGCCATTCAATAAGATCGTGGCTGATCATCCACAATCAGTACCCCGTTCCTGCCTTCTCTTCATATCCCTTGACTCCATTAGCCCCAAAATCCAAACTCTCTCTTGAAAACATCCAGCGAAATCGGCCCCCACTGCCCTCTGTGGCCGAGAATTCCACAGATTCACAACCCCCTGGGTGAAAAAGGTTTTTCCTCACCTCAGTCCAAAAATGGAGACCCGGGTTTGATCCTGTCTACGGGAGCTGTTCGGTTTCTTCCCCACTCCCTAGATGTACAGGTTTGTAGGTTAACTGGCTTGCTAGACAGTACACAATCGACAACAGGTGTAGGAGTAGGCCTACCCCTTATTCTTAATCTGTGTGACCCCTGGTTCTGGACTCCCCCTTCCCCCCCCCCCCCCCTCTCACCCCCAGCCAACATCAGGAACATTTTTCCTGCCTCTGGCTCTTAAATAAGGCTCTTAAAAATAGCGAAGTCAGGGGATATGGGGAGAAGGCAGGAACGGGGTACTGATTGGGGATGATCAGCCATGATCACATTGAATGGCGGTGCTGGCTCGAAAGGGCCGAATGGCCTCTACTCCTGCACCTATTGTCTGTTGTCGAGCCTGTCCAATCCCTTAAGAATTTTATGTTTCTATAAGAACCCCTCCGACCCACGTGGGTTTTCTCCGAGATCTTCGGTTTCGTTCCACTCTCCAAAGACGTGCAGGTTTGTAGGTTAATTGGCATTGGTGTATATGCATAAATGTTTTAAAAAAATATTGCCCCATCGTGCGTGAAGGCCCTCTCTCTAAATTGTCCCCGCTGTTCAGGGTAGAATTAGTGCACGGGTGATCGCTGGTCGGGGCGGACTCGGTGTGTCTCTAAACTGGACTCAAGTCCTGGGACGGTCGGGCGGCGAGGGCGCAGCTTCCCAAAATGGCGGCGAGGGCACAGCTTCCCAAAATGGCGGCTCACATCTGCACGCATCTCCTCGCGGGTTCTCCGTCGGCGTTTGCTTCTCGACGCACCTTCTCTGTTGTATGGGGGGGGAGAAAGCAAATTGAGGGCGGGCGCGGCAACGGAGTTTGCGATAGAACTTCGCTCACGGCAGGCGGGAGATCGTGCCCGGCGGCAGACATGGAACGCAACAACATACGTGAAACGTGGAACAAAAGTGACGAGCGGCAAGCCCAGGAATAGAAACATAGACAATAGGTGCAGGAGGAGGCCATTCGGCCCTTCGAGCCAGCACCATGCGCCATTCATTGCGATCACGGCTGATCGTCCCCAATCAATAACCCGTGCCTGCCTTCTCCCCATATCCCTTCACTCCACCAGCCCCTAGAGCTCTATCTAACTCTCTTTTAAATCCATCCAGTGTTTTGGCCTCCACTGTGGCAGGGAATTCCACAAATTCTCTGGGTGAAAAAGTTTTCTCACCTCAGTCTTAAATGGCCTCCCCTTTATTCTAAGACTGTGTGTGTGGCCCCTGGTTCTGGACTCGCCCAACATTGGGAACATTTTTTCCTGCATCTAGCTTGTCCAGTCCTTTTATAATTTTATATGTTTCTATAAGATCCCGTCCCCACCTCATCCTTCTAAACTGCAGTGAATACAAGCCCAGTCTTTTCAATCTTTCCTCATATAGAAACATAGAAAATAGGTGCAGGAGTAGAGGCCATTCCTGCCCTTCGAGCCTGCACCGCCATTCAATATGATCATGGCTGATCACCCAACTCAGTATCCTGTACCTGCCCTCTCTCCATACCCCCTGATCCCTTTCGCCACAAGGGCCACATCTAACTCCCTCTTAAATATAGCCAATGAACTGTGTGGCCTCAACTACCTTCTGTGGCAGAGAATTCCACAGATTCACCACTCTCATTCTCATCTCGGTCCTAAAGGATTTCCCCCTTATCCGTAAACTGTGACCCCTTGTTCTGGACTTCCCCAACATCGGGAACAATCTTCCTGCATCTAGCCTGTCCAACCCCTTAAGAATTTTGTAAGTTTCCATAAGATCCCCCCTCAATCTTCTAAATTCTAGCGAGTACAAGCCGAGTCTATCCAGTCTTTCTTCATACGAAAGTCCTGCCATCCCAGGAATCAGTCTGGTGAACCTTCTCTGCACTCCCTCTATGGCAATAATGTCCTTCCTCAGATTTGGAGACCAAAACTGTACGCAATACTCCAGGTGTGGTCCCACCAAGACCCTGTACAACTTCAGTAGAACCTCCCTGCTCCTATACTCAAATCCTTTTGCTATGAATGCTAACATACCATTCGCCTTCTTCACTGCCTGCTGCACCTGCATGCCTACTTTCAATGACTGGTGTACCATGACACCCAGGTCTCGTTGCATCTCCCCTTTTCCTAATAACAAGGATGTCCTTCCTCAAATTCGGAGAGCAAAACTGCACACACTACTCCAGATGTGGGAAAGGTTCTGGGCGATGAGAGGGATTGTAGTACCTGCTAACTCGGTGTTTCCGATGTCAACCAAGCTCTCGTAGAGTTCCTTGATCGGGTGTTTGCCTTCACTGGCCACTCCATGAAGCCAGATCAGCAACATTCGGTAGCCATGCTCCTTGTAGCTGTCGCTGCCTGGAGAAGGAAGAAAGAGGGAGAAAGGGAAGGAAGGAGAAGGGAGGAGAGGGACAAAGAGAGAGGGGGGGGGGGGTGAGATGGAAGGAAAGAGAGGGAGGAGGAGCGGGGGGGGGGGGAGAGAGAGTCAGGGGGAGGAAGGGGAGTGAGGAGAAAGAGAGGAGCTGAGGGGATTGGAGGGTAAGTTGGGAGAGGGCGAGGAGGAAGGAGAAAGGGGAGATGAGAGGGGAAGGAGGGGGGGAGAGGGGGGAGAGAGGAGATGGGATGGAGGGGAGGAGGGGGAGGAGGAGGAGAGGGGAGGGGAGAGGAGAGGGGAGGAGCGGGGAGGGGAGGAGAGGGGAGGAGAGGGGAGGAGAGGAGAGGAGGAGAGAGGGAAGGAGGAGAGGAGAGGAGAGGAGAGGAGAGAGAGGGAAGGAGGGGAGAAGAGAGGGAGAAGAGGGAGGGAGGGAGGAGAGAGAGACAGGAGAGGAAGAGGGAGAGGGAGAGAGAGGAGAAGAGGGGAGAGAGGAGAGAGGGCAGAGGAGAGAGGAGAGAGGGAGGAGGAGAGGAGAGGAAGGGGTGAAGAGGAGAGAGGGGGAGAAGAGGAGGAAGAGGAAGAGAAGAGAGGGGAGGAGAGAGAAGGGAGGGAGAGAGAGGGAGAGGAGGGGGAGGAGAGAGGGGAGAGGGAGGAGAGATGAGGGAAGAGAGAGAGAGGAGGGAGAGAGATGAGAGAGGAGGAGAGAGAGGAAGAGGAGAAGAGAGGGGAAGAGGGAGAGGAGGAGAGAGGAGAGGAGAGGAGTGAGGGAGAGGGGAGAGGGGAAGGAGAGAGAGGAGAGAGAGAGGGAGAAGAGAGATTAGGGAGGAGGAGAAAGAGAAGAGGGAGGAGAGAGGAGAGGATTTCCAGAGAAGAGGAAGAGGGGAAGACAGAGAGAGCCACTTAGGAGGGCCAGAAGGGTTTGGGAGGGAGGGAGGTGCATGGGGAGGAGAGGGGAAAGGAGGAGAGGGGGGGGAGAGAGGAGAGAGGGAGAAGGGAGGAGGACAGAGGGGGAGGGATAAGGCAGGAGGGAGAGAGGGGGACAAGGAGGAGAGGGGAGGGGGGAGGGGGGAGGAGGAGAGGGGAGGGGGAGGGAGAGAGGGGGTGATAGAGGGAGGGGGGGAGGGGGTTAGAAGGGGAGTTAAAATCCATCTGGGATATGTTGGAGGAGAGGAAGGATACGAGGGAGAGGGAGGGAGGGTGGGGGGTGAGAGGACAATGGAGAGAGGGGGATTCAATAGTGGGGGAAGGGAGAGAAGTGAAGGGATCGGTGGAGAGGGGGGGAATGAGGAGTGGGGGAGGGGGAGGAGTCTCTTCCAGTGTTAAGGAGGGGGAAGCAGCTGGAGGGAGGGGGGGGAGAGGGAGAGGAGGAAGAGGGACCTGGAGAGAATGGGAAGGTTCACCATGTCCTCTGAGGGACAGGTCCAAGGAGGAGGGGGGGGGGAGGAGAAGGAGAGGGCGAGGGGGGGGGGAGGGAGAGAGGGAGAAGGAGGATGGAGACTTCTCGAGGAGATGGAAGGGAGAGAGGGGGAGAGTGAGACAGGGGAGGGAGGAGAGAGGAGGGAGAGAGGAGGGAGAGGAGGCGAAGGGCGAGAGGGGGTGGGGAGAGGGTGGGGAGAACTGAGGTGGAGAGGGGGTGAGGAACGGGAGAGGGGATGAGGGGGGGAGAGAGAAGGGAGGTTGGGGGAGAGGAGGCAAGGGAGAGGGGAGAGGGGGAGAGAGGGGGGAGAGAGGGAGGGGGTGTAGAGGGGGGGAGAGGAGGGGGGGAGAGAGGAGGGAGAGGGAGTGAGAGGAGGGAGAGAGGAGGAGGGGGGGGGGAAGAGAGGAAGGGGGAGAGGTGAGTGAGGGGAGGGGGAGAAGGGGGGGTGAGAAGAGGGGGGAGGAGGAGGGGGAGAGAGAGGGGGAGGTGGCAGAGGGAGAGGGGGGAGGGGAGAGAGGAGGGGAGAGGGGGAGGGGAAGAAGCAGAGGGGGGAGGGAGAGGGGGTCTTTAGAGTCGAGAGGGGGGAGAGGGGTGTGAGGAGAGAAGAGGGGAGGGAGAGGGAGGGAATGGGGAGGGGGGAGAGAGGGAGAGAGGGGCGGGAGAGTGGAGAGGGGAGTGGGAGAGGAAGAGGGGAGAGTGGAGAGGGGGTCGGGGAGAGGGGGACACGAGGGGGGAGGGGGAAGGGAGGAGGGGAGAGTGGGAGAGAGATGCGGAGAGGAGGGGGAGGGAGGGGGAGAAGGGAGAGAGGGCGCGCTGTGCTGTTTTTTTTAAATTTATTCATTTTTTCATTCACAAATGCTTGTATTCAGAAACAATATAAAGCGACAAAACATACACGAGGGTAACGAGATCAAAACCGCCTTCGGGGCAGCTAGTTAAACAGCAGCGTCAATTTTAAAATATAAAGTCACACTCATCATTCATACCCTCCCCACCCCCTCATCTCCTCCCCCCCCCCCCCCTGCCGTGGTAACCGCACGCGCACCCCTCGTTGTTCCGCCCGCAGGGGACGCACGGGCCCCAGCCGTCAATCGCGCGCCCTGGGCCCGGCGAGGGAGAGCGCGGCATATTGGGCCTAGGCCCAACAGGGTGGCCACACACCCATTCCTCACCCCCCCCCCCCCATCGCAACACTATACCGGGTGGCCAAATATCAGGAGCGATAACGAGTGGGGGGTAAAATGCGGGCGAAACTATAAGGGGCAAATGCCCCCCTCCCAACTTATGCATAGTGTACAGGTGGGGCAAAAAAAGTGTGAGGTGCTACATCTGGCAGGACAAATCAAAATCAGGACGTACATGGTAAATGGTTAGGGAATTGAGGAATGCAAGTTTGAACAGAGGGATCTAGGAGAACTGTGCACAGTTCCCTAAGGTGAATCTCATGTAGAATGGGTGGTGGCAAAGAAAGCTTTTGGTCCGCTGGCCTTATAAAGTCAGAGCATTGAGTACTTAGAAGTTGGGATGTCAGTTAAAATAGTACAAGGCCAATTTGGAGTATGGGTACAATTCTGGTCGCCCTAGTTATAGGAAGGAGTCAACAAAATAGAGAGAGTACAGAGGAGATTTTACTAGAATGTTGATGGGTTTCAGCAACTAGGTACAGAGAAAGGTTGAACCAAGTTAGGTCTTTCTTTATTCCCTGTGAGCTTTTGAGAGAAGATTATTTTATTGGGGGGAGACTTGATAGAGGTTTTAAAATGATTCATGAGATTTTTTTTTTTTGAGATTTTAAGACAGAATTTGTCAGGGGATAAGCTTTTAAGCTGCGATTTAGAGTAGGGGAAGATTCAAACAAGGGGACGTGAATGGAGAATTGAGGGACAGAAGTTTAGGGGTAACATGAGGGGGAACGTCTTTACTCAGAGAGTGGTAGCTGTGTGGAATGAGCTTCCAGTGGAAGTGGGGAGGCAGGTTCGATTTTACCATTTAAAAATAAATTGGATAGGCATATGGACGGGAAAGGAGTGGAGGGTTATGGTCTGAGCGCAGGTAGATGGGACTAGGGGAGAGTAAGTGTTCGGCACGGACTAGAAGGGCCGAATGGCCTGTTTCCGTGCGGTAATTGTTATATGGTTATAAACTCACGGACCGCATGTAGACGCGGAACAAGGTCTCTTTGAGCTGGCGCTGAGGGAGGGGGGGGGGGGGCGGTCGAGCGGGGGGGGGTAGGGTTGTGGGGGGGTCCGCGCGCTCCCGTTACCGTGGTGTGCGGCGCGTCTGCGCTCGGCTTTGATGTGACCGTTGTCGGCCAGCGAGGGTGTTTGCCGCGGACGGCCACGTCCAGCGGTGTCCGGCCCCTGCGCTGGGGGGGAGGAGACAACATCGTTACGGGGAGAGTCGGGGGTGGGGGGGGAGAGGGGGGGGAGAGAGACGGGGTGGAGGGGAGAGGAGAGTGAGGGGTATTGGGACTGGGATGGGGGGAGACAGAGGGGAGAGACTGGAAGGGAACAGGGGATGGGGGGCAGGAACGGGGGTAGGGGTAGGGGGGGGGGGAGTTTGATGGGGAGGGAGGTGTGGAACTCTGAGGTCCTCAGGAAGGGTACTGGTGGTGAGATGGGGATCGGTGTGTGGGTTGGCCCGATCATTAGCAGCATGCCTGCATCTTCTGGTCCTGTATGGTGTAGGTTTGCATCGCTGGCCTTCATTAGCATGCTCGACGTATGCCAACACTTGCCGCATCTCTGCTGCAGGTTGTTGGGCAAAGCGGCTGCTCTCATAAAACTTTTCTGCTCTCGAAACACAGGCCTCAACACACAGGCCTAAATGCTACAGGCCCCAAAAACTGCAGGCCTCAAAATAACAGGCCCCATCATAGGTCACAACACACAGGTCGGCAAAACACAGGCTCCAAATTGCAGGCCTCAAAACACAGGCCCGAAATTCTAATCTCTGAAACTCCAGGCCCAAAATTTGAAGTCTTTTGTTGTCCCCTCCTAACACAGGGGCTTCGCTTCCCCTCTTGCTTAAATTCTCTACAGCCCCAAAATAAGCAGGCCCAGCCGGTGCCTCTACAGGACCAAAAAACATAATCTTGAAAACCTTCTGCCCCAAAAATTCAGACCTCAACACACTCATCCGTTCTGCCCAAAACGCATGCCTCAAAACAAACATCCTTCATCTATGCTGGTCCACAAAAACACTTTCAGGTCGCAAAACACCGGCCCCAAAAATAAAGGACCGAGACATTAGGACCCAAACACAATTAGTAGACAAAAACACAGGCCTCATTAATGAGGACATAAAACACAGGCCTCATACATAGGCCTCAAAACACAGCCATCAACACACTCTGCCACAAAACACACAGACCATATACAAAACCCCAATTTCACAGGCTGAAAAACACAGGTATCAACACTAAGGCCTCAAAACACAGACCCGGTATACTATATCCACAATACACAGCTACTGACAAATAACATCACAGGCCTCAAACACACAGGACTCAAAACAGATTGCCTTCTTTAGGTACAAAGCACAGTCCAAACACTACGGCCCCAGCAAAACACACAGTCCTCAAAATACAGGACCCAAACACACATGACCACAAATTGTTAAGGCCTAATCATTTAGGACCCCAAAACACGTGACAATTTTTTAAATTTTTTTATGCCCATACAGAGGTCCCCAAAACACACTGAACACAAAATCACAGGCATTTCATTTACTTTAGGACCCAAAACAAAATGACACAGAATCACAGGGCCTCATTTTTAGGCCACAAAACACCAAGGCCCATTATAGGCCACAAAACAAAGGTCACAAAATACAAGGGTTTTTTGACACGTTGGTTTAGAAACTGTTGCCTATTTCCTTCGCCTCCATAGATGCTGCTTGAAACCCGCTGAGTTTCTCCAGCAATTTTTTGTACCTTTATTTTCTTTAGTGTTTAGGTACTGGTGATTAGTGTGTGTGCGTAAATAGTACAGTTGGTCATTCACAGTCTCTCAGTGTTGGGCATCGCTGTTTACTATTACTCCAAGTATAGGCCTCAAATGTCATATTGAGTATAGAAGTGGGATGTAATGTTAAAATTGTACAAGGCGTGGTGAGGCCAATTCTGGAGTATGGTGTGCAATTTTGGTCACCTAATTATAGGAAGGATGTCAACAAAATAGAGAGAGTACAGGAGGAGATTTACTAGAATGTTGTCCTGGGTTCAGCAACTAAGTTACAGAGAAAGGTTGAACAAGTTAGGGCTTTATTCTTTGGAGCGCAGAAGGTTACGGGGGGACTTGATAGAGGTTTTTAAAATGATGAGAGGGATAGACAGAAGTGGCGGTGGAAAAAGCTTTTACCACTGAGCGTGAGGGAAGATTCAATGCAAGGGGACGGACCTGAGAATAAGGATCTGGAAGTTTAGGGGTAACACAGAGGGGGTGTTGGACTTCTTTACTCAGAGAGTGGTAGCTGTGTGGAATGAGCTTCCAGTGAAGGTGGTGGAGGCAGGTTCGTTTTTATCATTTAAAAATAAATTGGATAGTTATATGGATGGGAAGGGAATGGAGGGTTATGGTCTGAGCGCAGGTATATGGGGGAAAGGGGATTGAGAATATGTGTTCGGGCCCGGACTAAGAAGGGTCGAGATGGACTGGTTCCGTGCTGGTCAAAATTGGTATTGGTTATGGTTATAGATGTGACGTATTTCCTCGTCGCAAGGATTATTCTAGTTTTGATCTCCAAATCTGAGGAAGGAAACTTATTGCCATGAGCGGAGTGCCGAGGACGGTTAAACAGACTGATCTCATGGGATGTCAGGACTGTCTTATGAAGAAAGCCTGGATAGAGCAGGTTTCTCCTCTAGAATTTGGAAGAATGAGAGGGGATGTTATAGAAACTTACACAATTTTTAAGGGATTGGGCAGGTTAGATGCAGGAAGATTGTTTCCGATGTTAGGGAAGTCCAGGACAAGGGGTCACAGCTTAAGGATAAGGGGGAAATCCTTTAAAACTGAGATGGGAAGAACTTTTTTCACACAGAGAGTGAGTGAATCTTGGAAACTCTCTGCCACAGCGTAGGTGAGGGGGGGGGGGGGGTGAGGGCCAGAGTTCATGGGTATATTTAAGAGGCGAGTTAGATGTGGCCCCTTGTGGCTAGGGGAGTCAGGGGGTATGGAGAGAAGGCAGGTACGGGATACTGAGTTGGATGATCAGCCATGATCATATTGAATGGCGAATGATGCAGGCTCGAAGGGCCGAATGGCCTACTCCTGCACCTAATTCTATGTTTCTATGTTTCTATGTTGGATGTATCATCTAGTTCCTTTAAAATCAGGGGTTGCCTCGCTGAGTTTGTCAAAGTGTGCGTTCCTTGTTTTGTGACAGTTATTGCATTTCTCTCTGTGTCAATAACTCACTTCCCTGACCAGTCCAACCTGTCTTATCTGGGAAATAAACCTTGAGCAGTCAATTTCCGATTTGCATTTACTAAAAGCGCGCTTTGCACAAACGTTACCGCCCAGAGGAGAGGAGCCAAGAATCATCGTGCGTCAGGTCACGGCGGCGCAGCGGGTGGAGCTGCTGCCTCACAGCGCCAGAGACCCGGCTTCGAACCTGACCTCGGGCGGGTGCTGTCTGTACGGAGTTTGCACGTTCTCCCCGTGACCTGCGTGGGTTTTCACACAAATGTACACACACACACACAGACACATACACACACACTACACACACAAACGTACACACACACATACACACACACACTCACACAGCCACACACTCACACACACTACACACACAAACGTACACACACACACACAGCCACACACACACACAGCCACACACTCACACACACACACACACACACTACACACACAAACGTACACACACACTATACACACACATAGACACATTCACACACACACACACACACACACACAAAGACACATTCACTCACACACACACACATAGAAACAGAACACATTGCACACACACACACTCAAAGACATACACACACACTTACATTCACACACACCGCACACGCACACACACACAAATATCGCACACATTCACCCCCACACAGAAAGACACACTCAAAGACATTCACTCACACACATAGAAACAGACACACATGCACACACACACACTCAAAGCCAGACACACACACATTTACATTCACACACAGACACGCACACACACACAAATATTCACACATTCACACCCACAGAAAGACACACACTCAAAGACAGACAGACACACACACACACATTCACACACACAGATATTCACACTCACACACACGGAAAGACACACACACACACACACACACACACACACATTCACAGATACACACACACTCAAAGACAGGCACACACACACATTCACAGCCACACACTGATATTCTCACACACTCACACACAGATACACACAAACAAAAACACATATACATACGCACACACACACATAAACACACACATACTGTCACAGGCATCCAAGCACACACAGATATTTACACACATTCATACAGAGACACACACGCACACACACACATAGGTCCACAAGAAAAAGAGACGCGCATACACACATATTCACACACACACACACACACACACACACACACACACACACACACACACACACACACACATACACACACACACACAGAGATACACACACACAGATACACAACACACACACACGTACACACACGCACACACATATTCAGAAACACCACACAGATGCATAGACACACAGAAACACTCACACACACATACATATACACACACAAGCCCGGACGAGACAAACACCACCCCCACACGTATCGCAGAGCAACATACGTGATCACAGATGTTGACGTCACATGTGGCGGAGATCAGACACTGGACCAGCGTGGGGCTGTTGTGTTTCACCGCGAGATGGAGGCAGGGATCCTGTCAGCAAACGCACACTGTTACTGTTT